>NC_086129.1:1790000-1927500 GCF_963921235.1 Mobula hypostoma | reverse complement strand
AACTTCACTAGTGTATCTGCCTCCACCACTGACTCAGGCAGTGCATTCCACGCACCAACCACTCTCTGAGTAAAAAACCTTCCTCTAATATCCCCCTTGAACTTCCCACCCCTTACCTTAAAGCCATGTCCTCTTGTACTGAGCAGTGGTGCCCTGGGGAAGAGGCGCTGGCTATCCACTCTATCTGGGTGGCAGTGTTAGCAGTGAGGAGGATGCTAAGAGGATGCAGGGTGACTTGGATAGGTTGGGTGAGTGGGCAAACTCATGGCAGATGCAATTTAATGTGGATAAATGTGAAGTTATCCACTTTGGTGGCAAAAATAGGAAAACAGATTATTATCTGAATGGTGGCCGATTAGGAAAAGGGGAGGTGCAACGAGACCTGGGTGTCATTATACACCAGTCATTGAAAGTGGGCATGCAGGTACAGCAGGCGGTGAAAAAGGCGAATGGTATGCTGGCATTTATAGCGAGAGGATTCGAGTAGAGGAGCAGGGAGGTACTACTGCAGTTGTACAAGGCCTTGGTGAGACCACACCTGGAGTATTGTGTGCAGTTTTGGTCCCCTAATCTGAGGAAAGACATCTTTGCCATAGAGGGAGTAAAAAGAAGGTTCACCAGATTGATTCCTGGGATGGCAGGACTTTCATATGAAGAAAGACTGGATGAACTGGGCTTGTACTCGTTGGAATTTAGAAGATTGAGGGGGGATCTGATTGAAACGTATAAGATCCTAAAGGGATTGGACAGGCTAGATGCAGGAAGATTGTTCCCGATGTTGGGGAAGTCCAGAACGAGGGGTCACAGTTTGAGGATAGAGGGGAAGCCTTTTAGGACCGAGATTAGGAAAAACTTCTTCACACAGAGAGCGGTGAATCTGTGGAATTCTCTGCCACAGCAAACTGTTGAGGCCAGTTCATTGGCTATATTTAAGAGGGAGTTAGATATGGCCCTTGTGGCTACAGGGGTCAGGGGGTATGGAGGGAAGGCTGGGGCGGGGTTCTGAGTTGGATGATCAGCCATGATCATAATAAATGGCAGTGCAGGCTCGAAGGGCCGAATGGCCTACTCCTGCACCTATTTTCTATGTTTCTATGTTTCTATCTATTCCTCTTAATATCTTGTATACCTCTATCATGTTGGGTATAGATAGAGTGAAGGCAAGCAGGCTTTTTCCACTGAGGCAAGGGGAGAAAAAAACCAGAGGACATGGGTTAAGGGTGAGGGGGGAAAAGTTTAAAGGGAACATTGGGGGGACTTCTTCACACAGAGGGTGGTGGCAGTGTGGAATGAGCTGCCAGACGAGGTGGTAAATGCAGGTTCTTTTTTAACATTTAAGAATAAATTGGACAGATACATGGATGGGAGGTGTATGGAGGGATATGGTCCGTGTGCAGGTCTGTGGGACTAGGCAGAAAATGGTTTGGCACAGCCAAGAAGGGCCAAAAGGCCTGTTCTGTGCTGTAGTTTTTCTATGGTTTCCATGTCTCCTCTCATCCTCCTTCTCTCCAAAGAGTAAAGCCCTAGCTCCCTTCATCTCTAATCATAATGCATACTCTCTAAACCAGGCAGCATCTTGCTAAATCTCCTCTGTACCCTTTCCAATGCTTCCACATCCTTCCTATAGTGAGGCGACCAGAACTGGACACAGTACTCCAAATGTAGTCTAACCAGAGTTTTACAGAGCTGCATCATTACATCCTGACTCTTAAACTCTATCCCTCGACTTATGAAAGCTGACACCCCATAAGCTTTCTTAACTACCCTATCCACCTGTGAGGCAAATTTCAGGGATCTGTGGACATGCACCCCCAGACCCCTCTGCTCCTCCCACTACCAAGTGTCCTGCCATTTACTTTGTAAATACAGTCAAGGGATGTGGTACAAGATCGGAAAATCTTCTCACATCTCACACAGACGGGAGAGGGAAGAAAAACTCTCCCTACCATGCCCGACCACGGTCCGACTGTGAGTCATCCGAAAACGTCGAGCTCCGATCAGCTCTCCGACACCGAGTACTGAGCGCCATCTCTGTCCGAACGACTCGACCTCAATCCCGGTCGCCAACAGCAGGCAAAGCCGATGATTTTGAGGCCTTCCCTCTGGAAGATTCCCGACTGCGCAGTAACGACAGCAGCGAACTGGCGTTTCAGAAATTTCACCAGATGTTCCTCTGTGCTTTCACATCTGTCTCCATCAGATCAGAATTGTCCACGGCCCCTATTTAATGGATACGACATCATTTTTCACCGGAGGGCTGCTCACACTCGACGGGCTGATCTCTCTCTCCTCCTGCCTAGACATCTTATACCTAAAACTATGAAATGCAGATTCAGTGGACACTACAGCTCAAAACCTATTTAGTTCAAAGTTCAAAGGTGCAATTTAATGTCAGAGAAATGTATACAATATACATCTTGAAATTCTTTTTCTTTGCAAACATCCATGAAAACCTTGCTTTTAACTAACACCTTCCTGTCTTTTATTTTCTTGTTTGTTTTTATGTTTTGTTTTAACGGTCTGGGAGAGGGGACCGAGTGTAGTGTATCGAAGTTTGCTGATGACGCTAAATTGAGTGGAGAAGTGCAGAAGATAGAGAGAGTCCGCAGAGGGATATAGATAGGTCAAGTGAGTGGGCAAGGGTCTGGCAGATGGAGTATAACTTTGGAAGGGAAAATGAAAGAGCAAATTATTATTTTCGCTTGTCTGTCGTCATCAATGAAGGCCTCAACACCATTAGTACTTTTTATGAGGTCGAGTTGCTAGCTCGACACTCAACCCGGCACGGATGGAAAGCGTGCCCGGGAGCAGTCGACTAGATTCGAACTCGGGAGCCTTCGCTCCCAGAATCCAGCGCTGATGTCACTGCTCCACCAGCCGGCTTCATGGTGTTGAGACTAGCGCTTGATTTGGATTTAAGTGAGGGAGAGTTGCACAGCGACAGCCTCACTCTGTCTTCCTAATTCCCATCTGGATCTAGTGGCAAGACAAGAGTTGAGATGGCTGGAGATGGGACTAGGTGCAGTGGATGACCAGGACGTCTTCTGTGTCTTGTCCTGCTCTACACGTTCCACAACGCTTGCAGAGACCGCCTTCTTGACCGTTGGACCTTCCATTGGTCTCGTCCGCTCAATGCGCCAGAGTCTGTCTTCACATGCTGGGATAGACAACTCCCAATTATTTAAATGGTAAAAGATTGCAGCATGCTGCCGTGCAGAGGGACTTGGGAGTGCTTGTGCATGAATCGCAAAAGGTTGGTTTGCAGGTACAGCAGTCTATCAAGAAGGCAGATGGGGTGTTGCCCTTCATTGCCAGAGGCGGATGATAGGTGGAGCACAATGAGACACAGGTGGCAGCGAAACAGGTAACAATGAGAAGCAGGTGAGAGACGGAGTACTCAGTAAAACAGGGGCCGGAGTAGAGCAGGAGCGGGGACAGGAGCTCACGGCAATACAAAAACCACAGACTGACGGCTAGGGGGAGAAAACACACACAAAGACAGAGTTCAACTGGAGGTATGGACAATATATTTAGGACAAGGTTGGATAGATTTTTGCATAGTAGGGGAGTTAAAGGTTATGGGGAAAAGACAAGTAGGTGGAGATGAGTCCATGGCCAGATCAGCCATGATCTTATTGAATGGTGGAGCAGGCTCGACGGGCCGGATGGCCGACTCCTGCTCCTATTTCTTATGCTCTTATGATACTATTGTTCTTATTTTCCTGCGTCCACTTTATCCGGTTGTAAAGCACTTTGAAAAGTGCTCTATAAATAAATTATTATAGTTGTATTTTTTTCTCTCAGCTCAGGCATTGCGTGGCAGTAGGCAGTAGAAACAAACGAGGTGCTTATGGAGTTTAAGAAATGCAAGAGAACACTTAAGAAAGAGATCAGGAGGGCTAAAAGAAGGATCTAGCAGACAAGGTGAAGGACAATCCTAAGGGATTCTACAGAAATGTTGAAGGAATTGCGAGGGACAGGATTGTTCCTCTGGAAGATCCGAATGCTGATCCACACATGGGGCCAAGAGAGATGGGGGGAGATCTTAAATGAATTTTTGGCATCTGTATTTACTCAGGAGAGGGACACAGACTCTATAGAAGTGAGGCAAAGTGGCATCAACTTCATAGACCCTTCACAGATTACAGAGGAAGAGGTGTTTGCTGTCTTGAGGCAAACTAGAGTGGATAAATCCCCAGGGTCTTCTCTCAGACCCTGCGGGAGCAAAGTGGAGAAACTAATGGGACCTTAGTGGAGATATTTAAATCGTCCTCAGCGAAAGGTGAAGTGCTGGAGGATAGGAGGATAGCCAATGTTGTTCCACTGTTTAAGAAAGGTTCTAAAAATAAACCAGGAAATTATAGTCTGTTGAGCCTGACATCAGTAGTGGGAAATTTATTGGAACGTATTCTAAGGGGATGGATATTTTAGTATTTGCATAGACAGGGATTTATTAGGGATAGTCAGCATGGCTTTGTGCGTGGTAGGTCGTTTCTAACCAAACCTCTAGAGTTTTTCGAGGAAGCTACCAGGAAAGTTAATGATGGCAGCGCGGTGGATGTTGTCTACATGGACTTCAGTAAGGCATTTGGTGAAGTCTTGCATGGGAGGGGTTCAGTCGCAAGGCATTCAAGATGAGGTAGTAAATTGGATTCGACATTGGCTTTGAGGGAGAAGCCAGAGGGTGGTAGTAGGTGGTTGCCTCACTGACTGGAGTGACACAGGGATAGGCGCTGGGTCCGTTGTTGCTTGAGATCTATATCAACAACCTCATAGTCAGAGTCATAGTCATTGTCATACTTTATTGATCCCGGAGGAAATTGGTTTTCGTTACAGTTGCCCATAAATAATAAGTAGTATTAGAACCATAAATAGTTAAATAGTAATATGTAATTTATGCCAGTAAATTATGAAATAAGTCCAGGACCAGCCTATTGGCTCAGGGTGTCTGACCCTCCAAGGGAGCAGTTGTAAAGTTTGATGGCCACAGGCAGGAATGACTTCCTATGACGCTCTGTGTTGCATCTCGGTGGAATGAGTCTCTGGCTGAATGTACTCCTGTGCCCAACCAGTACATTATGTAGTGGATGGGAGACATTGTCCAAGATGGCATGCAACTTGGACAGCATCCTCTTTTCAGACACCATCGTCAGAGAGTCCAGTTCTATCCCCACAACACCACCGGCCTGACGAATGAGTTTGTTGACTCTGTTGGTGTCTGCTACCCATCAGCCTGCTGCCCCAGCACACAACAGCAAATATGATCACACTGGCCACCACAGACTCGTAGAACATCCTCAGCATCGTCTGGCAGATGTTAAAGGATCTCAGTCTGCTCAGGAAATAGAGACGGCTCTGACCCTTCTTGTAGACAGCCTCAGTGTTCTTTAACCAGTCCAGTTTATTGTCAATTCGTATCCCCAGGTATTTGTAATCCTCCACCATGTCCACACTGACCCCCTGGATGGAAACGGGGGTCACCGGTACCTTAGGTCTCCTCAGGTCTACCACCAGCTCCTTAGTCTTTTTCACATTAATGCAGATAATTCTATGTAAATTATGGCAGATGGAAATAAGTCCAGGACCAGCCTATTGGCTCAGCGTGTCTGACCCTCCAAGGGAGGAGTTGTAAAGTTTGATGGCCACAGGCAGGAATGACTTCCTATGACGCTCTGTGCTGCATCTCGGTGGAATGAGTCTCTGGTTGAATGTACTCCTGTGCCCACCCAGTACATTATGTAGTGGATGGGAGACATTGCCCAAGATGGCATGCAACTTGGACAGCATCCTCTTTTCAGACACCACCGTCAGAGAGTCCAGTTCCATCCCCACAACATCACTGGCCTTACGAATGAGATTGTTGATTCTGTTGGTGTCTGCTACCCTCAGCCTGCTGCCCCAGCACACAACAGCAAACATGATCGCACTGGCCACCACAGACTCGTCGAACATTCTCAGCATCGTCCGGCAGATGTTAAAGGACCTCAGTCTCCTCAGGAAATAGAGACGGCTCTGACCCTTCTTGTAGACAGCCTCAGTGTTCTTTGACCAGTCCAGTTTATTGTCGATTCGTATCCCCAACCTGGATGGTAAGTGGTCAACTAGATCAGCAAACTTGCGGATGACACCTCAGTAACATGGCTTGCAGTGGGATTTGGATCAGCTGGAAAAATGGGCTGAAAAACAGCAGATGGAATTTAATGCAGAGGAGTGTGAGGTGTTGCACTTCAGTAGGACAAACCTAGACCTTACACAGTGAACAGTCGGACACGGGGGAGCGCGGTGGAACAGAGGAGTCTGGGAATACAGCTCCATAATTCATTGAAAGTGGTGTCACAGGTAGATAGGGTCGTAAAGAAAGCTTTTGGCACATTGGCCCTCAATGTGACGGGATGTTATGTTGAGGTTGTATAAGATGTTGGTGTGTGCAGCTTTGGTCACCTACCTGCAGGAAAGGTGTAAATAAGGTTGAAAGAGTGCAGAGAAAGTTTACAGGAATGTTGCCGGGTCGGGAGGACCTGAGTCATGAGGGAAGATTGAATTGGTTGGGACTGTTTTCTTCAGAACGTAGAAGATTGAGAAGATATTTGTTGGAGGTATACAAAAGGGGAGGAGGAGAAGATGGCGGTGTGACGCAGCGTGCGCGGCCTCTCCGGTGAATGATATCTGTAATCTGTCAAGTAGGGGGCCGTGCACAATTCTGCTTTGATGGAGACAGACATGAGAGTACGGAGGAACATCTGGAAAACTTATGAAATGCCCGCTTCGCTGCCGCTGCTACTGTGTGGTAACCGGAATCTCTGGAGCTGAAGGCCCCGAATCCTCGGCTTTGCTCGTTTCAGCGGCCGGGGCTAGGTTGAAGGAACTCGGCAGAGGATGGCGCTCGGGAGGCTGTATTGGAGGGGCTGGTCGGAGGCTCGAAGTTTTTGGACCGACAGACTCAGTGTCGGCTGTGGTCGGCTGCTTCCAAGGTATCAGCAAGTTGACGGTGCCTGGAGGTTTATGGCAGGGAGTTTCTCCCTTTTGCCGCCTGCTATCGGGGACTCGGGAGTCGATCGACTCGGGGACTTTGAGACTTTTTTTTACCGTGCCCATGGTTTGTTCTTCATCAAATTATGGTATTGCTTTGCACTGCTGTAACTATATGTTATAATTATGTGGTTCTGTCAGTGTTAGTCTTTGGTTTGTCCTGTTTTCTGTGATATCACTCGGGAGAAATATTGTATCATTTCTTAATGCATGTATGCATTTTTAAATGACAATAAAAGAGGACTGAGTGTTCTCAAAATCTTAAAAATAATTATGAGGGGTATAGATAGGGTTAATGCAAGCAGGCTTTTCCTCCACTGGGGTTGGGTGGGTCTACAACCAGACGCCATGGGATAAGGACAAAAGGCGAAAAGTTTAAGGGGAACATGAGAGGAAACTTCTTGATCCAGACGGTGCTGAGAGTTGTGGAACCAGCTACCAGTGCAAGTGGTGCATGCGAGCTCGATTTCAATGTTTCAGGGAAGTTTGGATGGGTACATGGATGGTAGGGTAATGGAGGGCTATGGTCCTGGGGCAGGTTGATGGGAGTAGGTTATTTAAATGGTTGGCAAAGGCCTGTTTCTGTGCTGTATTTTTCTGTGATCTGTGACTCTAAGCTGAGGCACAGGCATTGCCAAGCATTGCTAGAAACTTTCGGACTATTCTTGCAGTGTTTAGTATTGCGGATTTCTGGAGATTTACATACATATTGCAGTGTAGACTTAGTTGTTTAATGCTATGGTGTAGTGACTTTGGGATGACACCCGTTCTATATATTACTATTTGGACAATGTATACCCTGTTCATATTCCATAGTCTATCAATTTCCTCATTTAATTATGTAGTGACTTTGGGATGATACCAGGTGTAGATATTACTATTGGGACAATGTATACCCTGTTCATGTTCCATAGTCTTTCAATTTCCACTTTTAATTATGTAGTGACTTTGGGATGATACCAGTTGTAGATATTACCATTGGGACAATATGTACCTTGTTCATGTTCCATAGTCTTTCAATTTCCACTTTTAATTATGTAGTGACTTTGGGATGATACCAGTTGTAGATATTACCATTGGGACAATATGTACCTTGTTCATGTTCCATAGTCTTTCAATTTCCTCTTCTAATTGTGCAGTGACTTTGGGATGATACCAGTTGTAGATATCACTGTTGGGACAATGTATACCATAGAAACCATAGAAATCATAGAAAAACTACAGCACAGAAACAGGCCTTTTGGCCCTTCTTGGCTGTGCTGAACCATTTTCTGCCTAGTCCCACTGACCTGCACACGGACCATATCCCTCCATACACCTCCCATCCATGTATCTGTCCAATTTATTCTTAAATGTTAAAAAAGAACCCGCATTTACCACCTCGTCTGGCAGCTCATTCTATACTCCCACCACTCTCTGTGTGAAGAAGCCTCCCCTAATGTTCCCTTTAAACTTTTTCCCCGTCACCCTTAACCCATGTCCTCTGTTTTTTTTCTCCCCTTGCCTCAGTGGAAAAAGCCTGCTCGATCTATACCCATCATAATTTTATATACCTCTATCAAATCTCCCCTCATTCTTCTATGCTCCAGGGAATAAAGTCCTAACCTATTCAACCTTTCTCTGTAACTGAGTTTCTCAAGTCCCGGCAACATCCTTGTAAACCTTCTCTGCACTCTTTCAACCTTATCTATATCCTTCCTGTAATTTGGTGACCAAAAACTGAACACAATACTCCAGATTCGGCCTCACCAATGCCTTACACAACCTCATCATAACATTCCAGCTCTTATACTCAATACTTTGATTAATAAAAGCCAACGTACCAAAAGCTCTCTTTACGACCCTATTTACCCGTGACGCCACTTTTAGGGAATTTTGTATCTGTATTCCCAGATACCTCTGTTCTACTGCACTCCTCAGTGCCTTACCATTAACCCTGTATGTTCTACCTTGGTTTGTCCTTCCAACGTGCAATATCTCACAC
Organism: Mobula hypostoma; assembly: GCF_963921235.1. NCBI lineage: Eukaryota > Metazoa > Chordata > Chondrichthyes > Myliobatiformes > Myliobatidae > Mobula > Mobula hypostoma. The sequence continues at coordinate 1,918,487 of NC_086129.1, read as the reverse complement.
TTGTCTGTATTAAACTACCCTGTTCATATTCCATAGTCTATCAATTTCTTCTTTTAATTGTATAGTATCTTTGGGATGATACCAGTTGTAGATATTACTATTGGGACAATGTATACCCTGTTCATATTCCATAGTCTATCAATTTCTTCTTTTAATTGTATAGTGTCTTTGGGATGATACCAGTTGTAGATATTACTATTGGGACAATGTATACCCTGTTCATATTCCATAGTCTATCAATTTCCACTTTTAATTATGTAGTGACTTTGGGATGATACCAGGTGTAGATATTACTATTGGGACAATGTATATCCTGTTCATATTCCATAGTCTATCAATTTCTTCTTTTAATTGTATAGTGTCTTTGGGATGATACCAGTTGTAGATATTACTATTGGGACAATGTATACCCTGTTCATATTCCATAGTCTATCAATTTCCACTTTTAATTATGTAGTGACTTTGGGATGATACCAGGTGTAGATATTACTATTGGGACAATGTATATCCTGTTCATATTCCATAGTCTATCAATTTCTTCTTTTAATTCTGCATACTTCTGGTGTTTTTCACTTACTGCTTTCTGTGAGTTACATGAGTTTGGAATGGCTATATCCATTAGCTAAGTTGTTCTTTCCTGCTAATCTTGTAATATAACCCTAGTTATTATGGATTGTCCCATCTGTAATAACAGATCAGTTATAATATAATTTGTGAAACTCTGACTCCAAAACTGGATCAGGCTTGTATTTATCATAAGGTAGAGTGTCTCTTATGAGCCTGTACTTTAAAGCAAGATCTTGGTGAATGATGTTTGCCACTTGATTGTGCCTGTGTCAGTAATCAGATTGAGTTAAGCTGCTACAGGATCCTGAACTGTGTTGGATTGTTTCTGGTCTCTCTTGAATTTGTTGGTCTATTATTCTGTATTTTTGATAATTTTTTGTTTTAACCACCTAGCCCTGTATTGTCCCATGGGACACCTGTTTCTGGGAGAGGTTTTCAACTCTGAGCCAGGCATCCAACACCTCCTTGTTGACACCTCGTCTGTTCAAATTGTGGGGATGTCTTCCTTGGAGGGACACGTTCTTCCATTGGTTAACTTTTTTCTTCTGTAGTGGTAATTCCTTCCTTCTTCTGGGTTGTACTCTCTTTTAAGTTCAGTGGAGTGTGCTCTTATCAGAATTGTATATGCTTGCATGGAGTGCTGAATCCTGTTTTTGTTGATGAAAATATATCCTTAGAAGTTTTATCTGACAGTTGTGTAAATTTTTTATGCCTGTTTTTCATCTTCCTCCTTCTGTCCTAGTGTTAATCCAAGTGTATTCGAATGTACACAGTGTTTTCTAAAATTTATAACTGTGGTTGTTGTTTTTCTTTGTAAATTTTCCAGATTGGTTTCAGCCCAAGATATAGTGCCAAAGGAATACGTTAATATGGGTGCAGCAAAAGCGTTTATTGTCTTTGTTATACTTTTACTATTGAGTTCTGTTTGGAAGGTTTTCTTAAGCCTGAAGTAAATTCTGTTGAAAGTTTTCCCTTTAGTGCACTGTGATCTATTTTCATTGCGTGCTAATATCCCAGATACTCACGTTTCAGATTCATCCATCGGTTGTATTGTAGCCTGCTGCTCTGTTTTGTATTCTACTGACTGTATTGCACTTTTCTTTATGTTCAATGTTCTGCACTTATCCTGTCCAAAGTTCATGTTTATATCTTTAGAAAATAGTTCCACTAGTTGAATTATTTGCTTTAGCTTTACTGATGAACGAGCGTATAATTTCAAACTGTCCATGCATAGAAAATGTGCCAAGGTGTAACTTGTCTGGTTGTTTCTGATCTGATACCCAACTTTCATCCGCGAGCAGGTTTAAAGCTAGACGAAACTGCTTTGAGATTATCCTGGAAAATTCCTCAGTTTTATTTTGATAACGGTGGTTATTCGTTTTCGGCTGTCAATAGATAGAGTGATTATAGTACGCCAATGCTTCAGATGTTGCAAGAATTTCACAAGTATTGGGCGCAGTTTATATATATTAAGAGCTTCTATTAACCTTGAATGTGGGACAGAATCAAATGGTAGATGACAGATTTCTACTTTTCCGCTGGGCTTGATTTAGAATTACAGAATCTATTATCAGTTGTTCGTTACATCCTTTCAAATCCTTAGGGCATCCTTTCTGATCTTCAACAAGTATATTGCGGTTATCTAAGTGAGTGGTGATTAGTTGCGAGATGCATGATGTTACAATTTCTAATATAATCTGTAAACAAGTGATAGGGCAATATTCTGATGGGTCATTTGTGATGTCTCCTTTAGGTGAGAGATCTATTTTAAATTCTGTCAAAAATTCCGGCACTTTTTCAGGATTTTTAAGGAAATTATTGCTATGTATTACTAGGTACAGATGAAGGCAATTAATTTTAGTATCAGTCATTATTAATTTTATCACTGCTGTTACTTTTCCAGTTGTGGGTATTTTTTATAACCACTTCCAGCGCATCCTTTGTAACTTCAAGGTGTTTGCGTGTCTTCAACTGTGCGAGTGCGTTCTTTTCCATCCCTAACCCAGCTGGCCTCCTGATTGTGCGTCACCCTGTTTGACCAGGTATTAGACCGAAAGTTCATGATCTCTGTTGTTTGTTGGTAATTCTGTGCTGGGGCTGGTGACGTTTTGGCATGTCGAACAGTTTCAATGTCCTGTATAAACCTTTTTCACTGTTTCAGAACTGATAATTCTGTTTTCTTCGTCTGGTGTCTATTTTCATGTGTCTATTTAGCCTGGCTTTGTATGCACCAAGCTTTTGTTTTAGTGTATCTATAAATTCTACCCTGCTTTGATCATAGCTTATATGGATCTTATATTTCCTTAGCTTTTCTCTTAACTTTCTTGCTTAGGTTATCCTTTTTATACTCCATTAGCCAGGCTATTTCTTCTCTTAAGGTTTCAATTTAATTTCTTAGTCTCTTCTGCCATTTTGGTGTTCCCATTTCATTACTCATTTCCGAGTTCCCGTTAATGAGTGTCACTGTATTGGAGCCACGGCATTGCCCCGCCCTTAATGCCACACAGTATGTGTAGTTCTTCAAATGTTTCAAGTTTTCCTAAATGAATTGAATTGACTTTATTTCTTACATCCTTCACATACATGAAGAGTAAAAGTCTTTTACGTTATGTCTCCATCTGAATGTGGAATGTGCAATCATAATAATTTATAATAAACAGTAATTTATAATAATAATTTATAATAAATGTTGTGGTACTGTAATGTCGCCGAGGGTATGAACAACTTTTGCAAAGTTTGATGATGTTTTTCGTTTTGGTGCACGGGGTCTTCTTGCTGGGTCAGTGCCGATATATTCTGTTAGCGTGGTGTTAAATATTTGGATAACTTCGTCTGTAAGCTCAGCTCTCTGCGACGGCTCTACGTCTGATGTTGTTGCTGTTACCGTCCGATTGCGGAGTGGTTGAGATAATTGTACCTTCATCAGCTCTTCAGTAGGTTGCACCTTCGTTACTTTCTTGTTGTGGTCTTCAGGTTGCCTTCCTTCTAGCCCTTCTGCAACGTTTGTTTTGTTTAGCCTAACATGTCTATGTGTGTCTGTGGCCTCTGTCGGTCATGGTCGACCGTGGGTACTGTGCCTCTGGTGTCGAGCAGCGTCGACTGTTACTGTTGAGGCCAATCCTGGAATGGCAGGCTCTGCCGCAGTTGCTGCATGTGTAGGGCGTCACGGAATTGTTGTCCGCTGTCCGCTGTGCTCTTCGTCTAGCTCTCCACTCCTCAAACTGACTCAGGATCACTCTTTTACCTTGCTCTAGGTGCTGCTGAAGAGTACCTCGCCATTGGTTGTGGTCATCTGCTGTATCCTCCCAGCACTCTGTGGTGATTTTTAAAGCTTTCATGTCACGCTTGAAGTGAAGCTGGGGTCTACTGACTTGGCAAACTGGTCAACCTTTTCTGACTGTTTCATCTCTGTTGTGTGGATGCGAGGTTTTCCAGTTTGTTTAGAGTGGTGGATTTTCTTCAGACGTAGTTTGATCTTGCAGCATACTGAAGCATGATCCGTATCGCAGTCTGCACTGTGGTATGAGTGGGTGATCAGTACAGAGTTGATGAAAGAGCGCCTGGTGATGATCATGTCCAGCTGATGCCAGTGTTTAGACCGTGGATGTTGCCATGAGACCTTGTACTGCAACTTCGTCTGAAAGTAGGACTTAGTTACACACAGGCCATGATAGGAGCAGAACTCCAGGAGATGTTGTCCATTGTCATTTATTTTGCCAATTCCAAAGTGGCCAAGGCAAGACGGCCAGGAATCGTTATCGGCTCCCACACTGGCGTTGAAGCCACCAAGGAGAACGAGGTGCTCATCACTGGGAATATTCCTGACAACAGCTTCTAATCTGTCGTAGAATATGTCTTTTGCCTTGGAAGTGGAGTTCAAGGTAGGGGCGCAAACACTGACGAGAGATACTGGGCCATGACTGGTGTAGACGGAGAGTCATAAGTCGTTCTGATCCATTTTCTGGTGGCTCCTCCATTTGCAACAAGGAGCTCCTAACGGCAAAACCCACTCCATGCTCGTGGGGCTCGTCTTGGTTCTTTCCCTGCCAGAAAAATGTCTAGTCCCTTTCCTTCAGTGTACCTGAATCCGCCAAACGTGTTTCCTGTCGGGCAGCTATGTCTACCTTGAGCCTTAGTAGCTCATTGCTAATGACCGCTGTTTCTCGTGCATCTTCGATATCCTTGAGGTTTTGGTCAAGTCCAGTCGCCATCGTGCGGACATTCAAACATGAGGGGTGTTGTCTTATTCGGTTTGTTTTCTTTCTTGTCTGGTGCAGTAGTTACAGTCTGCTCTTCGTGGAATAATCCATTGTCCCCATGCACTCAGTGAGGAAGACTGACTGTGACAGGACAGCACCTTATGGGCTGGGGGCTGCCCAGCTTGAGGTGGGCGGTAGCTGTCCAGTGGTCTCTCCCACCGTCGGAAGCAACCCCTGTCACCATGCTCTACGCCAATCAAGCATTATGACTATTAACCGGTAACTGCTGCTTCCCGTGTTTGTCCGGAGCTATAAAGCGAAGCTGGAGTGGCCTCTCCAGGGCGCAAGCCAGGGCAGAGTTGATACGGAGATCCGTCTGTTGCCCATGCAGTCGGACCCCCCTCTCCGTGCTGACGACAGGTCCAAAGGAACGACGAAAGTTGATACAGTTTGATTCCAGCGGGATCACAGGAGTTTCCGTGCCGGTGCTGGGTACAGCAGTCGGCCACCTTCGGGACTCCGACTCCGGATTTTTCCTGGAGGTTTGCTCCCCAAGTCTTTCCCGTGGGCGGGTACAGCCGCAAGGCAGCGGAGGTTCGAAATCAGAGTTTTTCCTCTCCTGGATGAGCTGCCATCCATGGTTAACGAGCCCTATCTGCCCGGATCAGCTGGTTTTAAGGTGCCAGCGGCTCGCCTTTGCCCCTTCTCATGTCAGTGAGAACAGCTGCGCCGGGCATAAGAACTATGCCACACGTGAAGGCCAGGAGTTGGATTTGGTTGTCCGAGGCTGTCTGAGACGCACGCCATGAAGAGCATTTGTTCAGCAGTGGGAGCTCATCCCCAATACCACCCTTCAGCTATGACTACCTTTGGAACCAAAGTGTCTACGTGACTCCCTGGTTCATTCGTTCCCCCCAACCATCCCTCCCCACTGACCTCCCTCCCGGCACTTATCCTTGTAAGCGGAACAAGTGCTACACATGCCCTTACACTTCCTCCCTCACCACCATTCAGGGCCCCAGACAGTCCTTCCAGGTGAGGCGACACTTCACCTGTGAGTTGGCTGGGGTGATATACTGCGTCTGGTGCTCCCGGTACGGCCTTCTATCTATTGGCACGACCCGACGCAGACTGGGAGACCGTTTTGCTGAACACCTACGCTCTGTCCGCCAGAGGAAGCAGGATCTCCCAGTGGCCACACATTTTAATTCCACGTCCCATTCCCATTCTGATATGTCTATCCACGGCCTCCTCTACTGTAAAGATGAAGCCACACTCAGGTTGGAGGAACAACACCTTACATTCCGTCTGGGTAGCCTCCAACCTGATGGCATCAACATTGACTTCTCAAACTTCCGCTAATGCCTCACCTCCTCCTCGTACCCCATCCGTTATTTATTTATATACACACATTCTTTCTCTCTCCTTTTTCTCCCTCTGTCCCTCTGACTATACCCCTTGCCCATCCTCTGGGCTTTCCCCCCCTCCCCCTTTTCTTTCTCCCTGGGCCTCCTGTCTCATGATCCTCTCATATCCCTTTTGCCAATCACCTGTCCAGCTCTTGGCTCCATCTCTCTCCCTCCTGTCTTCTCCTATCATTTCGGATCTCTCCCTCCCCCTCCCACTTTCAAATCTCTTACTAGCTCTTCCTTCAGTTAGTCCTGACGAAGGGTCCTGGCCCGAAACGTCGACTGTACCTCTTCCTGGAGATGCTGCCTGGCCTGCTGTGTTCAACCAGCAACTTTTATGTGTGTTCCGATGTCTATAGTGATCAAGTTCTTATTTTTTTACTGTCACTCGACCTGGAACTGCTATTCTTTCTTCATGGAGGGATACTGTTGAGCAGGTTTGTCTCAAGTTCCATCACTCCATAATATACAGGCATTACGAATGTGCTTTCTTCAAATGACCACTTTCCTGTGTGCCTTTCATGATTATGAGGACACACAGTCCTCTTTTATTGTCATTTAGTAATGCATGCATTAAGAAATGATACATTATTTCCTCCGGTGTGATATCACAAAACACAGGACAAACCAAGACTGAAAAAACTGACAAAACCACATAATTATAACATATAGTTACAACAGTGCAACAATACCATAACTTGATGAAGAAGTCCCTGAGCACAGTAAAGTTCAAAGTTTTTCAAATGTCCCACATCTCACGCAGACGGGAGAAGGAAGAAAAACTCTCCCTGCCATGCCGACCACAGTCTGACCCTGAGTCGTCCGAAAACTTCGAGTTCCGATCAGCTCTCCGACACCGAGTACCGAGCGCCATCTCTGTCTGAACGATTCGACCTCCATCTCGGTCGCCAAAAGCAGGCAAGGCCGGGGATTTTGAGGCTTACCCTCCGAAAGATTCCCGACCACACAGTAACAACAGCAGCGGACGGCTCCATCATGACGACTAGCGTCCGTAGTATCGAAGACATCTTCAAGGAGCAGTGCTTCAGAAAGGCGGCGTCCATCATTAAGGACCCCAACCACCCGGGACGTGGCCTCTTCTCATTGCTACCCTCAGGGAGGAGGTATAGGAGTCTGGAGACACACAGTCAGCGATTCAGGAACAGCTTCTTCCCCTCTTCCATCGGATTTCTGAATGGACATCGAACCCATGAACCCTACCTCAATACTTCATTCTATTTCTATGTTTTACCTGACTTGCTTACTGCAACTCAGTTATTTTCCTATTGTTATGTATTGTATCCTACTGCTGCTGCAAATCTAACAAATTTCACCACAGATTAGATTAGATCAGATTATGAGGACACACAGTCCTCTTTTATTGTCATTTAGTAATGCATGCATTAAGAAATGATACAATGTTTTTCCAGAATGATATCACAGAAACACATGACAAACCGACTTAAAAACTGACAAAAACCACAAAATTATAACATATAGTTACAACAGTGCAAAGCAATACCGTAATTTGATAAGAACAGACCATGGGCACGGAAAAAGTCTCAAAGTATCTCGAAAGTCCCATCATCTCACGCAGACGGTGAACCTCCAGCGCCGCCAACCTGCCGATGCAGCATCCCGGAAGCTCCCGACCACAGTCCGACTCCGAGTCCGTCCGAAAACTTTGAGCCTCCGACCAGCTCTCCGACACTGAGCACCGAGCGCTTCGACCCCAGCCCCGGCAACAGGCAATAGGCAAAGCCGAGGATCTGGGGCCTTCCCCTCCGGGGATTCTCGATCGCACAGTAGCGGCAGCAGCGAAGCGGGCATTTCAGAAGCTTCTCCAGATGCTCCTCCATGCTCTCACGTCTGTCTCCATCAAATCAGGATTGTGCACGGCCCCCTACTTAACACATATTGATATCAATTCGGAACGGCCGCGCGCGCTGCGTCGCGTCGCCATCTTCTCCTCCCTCCCTTGCCGGCGATATTAAACCTGATTCCAATACATCAAATTACTACAGTGCTGTGCACTGCTGGTGTCAATCCCCCTTCCTTTAACTCACTGGAGGAAGCTTTCCTTGAATATTTCGGGAATGGTCCAGTGACGGGAACCGCACGGTACAGACCTTCTGGGCTTTTCTGCCTTGCGGGGCAGACAGCGCGCTGCAGTTCACTTAAAGGTGGAAGACACCGGGGGTAAGTGTCCAGATTTGATCTTTCGTCAGCACGGCTGAGGTGCGATTCTCCTCTCCTTATTCCCCGAAATAACTTTGCAGCTTCATACAAGTTATTCCCCGAGAAGTAGAAATGGTTTCGGGTCTGTGCGAGGAAGAATCTTTCCTTCTTCTGTCTCACTTTGCAGGACCACGACATGGAGAATAGTGGCAGATAATTCAAAGCTCAAAGTAACTTTATGATCAAAGTACAAACATATACGTCACCATGTTCGACCCTGAGATTCACTTTCTTGCGGGCATACTCGGTAAATCCAAGAACCGTAATAGAATCGATGAAAAACTGCCTCCAACCCGAGCAGGCAAACAACCGGTGTGCAAAAGACAACGAACTGTACAAATACAGAAAGAAATAGAAATAATATTAAATAAATAAGCCAGAACTATTGAGAATATGAGAAGAAATGTCCTTGAAAGTGAGTCCATAGGTTGTGGGAAAGTTTCGGTGTTGGGGTGAGTGAAGTTATCCCCTCTGGTTCAAGAGCTTGATGGTCGAGGGGTAATAACTGTTCCTGAACTTGGTGGTGTGGGACCTGAGGCTCCTGTACCTCCTTCCTGATGGTTGAGGGGTAATAACTGTCCCTGAACCTGGTGGTGTGGGTCCTGAGGCTCCTGTACCTCCTTCCTGATGGTTGTGGGGTAATAACTGTCCCTGAACCTGGTGGTGTGGGTCCTGAGGCTCCTGTACCTCCTTTCCGATGATTGAGGGGTAATAATTGTCCCTGAACCTGGTGGTGTGGGTCCTGAGGCTCCTGTACCTCCTTCCTGATGGTTGAGGGGTAATAACTGTTCCTGAACCTGGTGGTGTGGGTCCTGAGGCTCCTGTACCTCCTTCCTGGTGGTTGAGTGATAATAATTGTCCCTGAACCTGGTGGTGTGGGTCCTGAGGCTCCTGTACCTCCTTCCTGATGGTTGAGGGGTAATAACTGTTCCTGAACCTGGTGGTGTGGGTCCTGAGGCTCCTGTACCTCCTTCCTGATGGTTGAGGGGTAATAACTGTTCCTGAACCTGGTGGTGTGGGTCCTGAGGCTCCTGTACCTCCTTCCTGATGGTTGAGGGGTAATAACTGTCCCTGAACCTGGTGGTGTGGGTCCTGAGGCTCCTGTACCTCCTTCCTGATAGTTTAGGGGTAATAACTGTTCCTGAACCTGGTGGTGTGGGTCCTGAGGCTCCTGTACCTCCTTCCTGATGGTTGAGGGGTAATAACTGTCCCTGAACCTGGTGGTGTGGGTCCTGAGGCTCCTGTACCTCCTTCCTGATGGCAGCAGTGCGAAGAGAGTGTGTCGTGGGTGGTGTGATCTGATTTCCTGCGATGGCTCTCTGTGTAAATGTGCTCATTGGGCGGGTACACCATTTTTCTTTGTCGAGGGGATGCAGAGGAAAGTGGGGTTTGAAAGCAGCCAGATCCTCATGAAAACCAGCAGCATTTTCCAGCAAAGTGACAGAATAAAGATTCAAATCGGATTCACCTGCTTATCCAACCTACATTGAAACGCAGGGAGAAGTGAGTCAATGGCGTTAGCAGCCGACAGAACCCGAGGGTGTGCCGTTGGCAGCCCGCAAGTGTCGACGCACGTTCTGGAACCAGCGTGGCAAGCCCACAATGCCCCCCCCCAAATCACCCCGAACATCGAGGAACCTTGCAGATTTCACAGGCGACGTTGGCTGACGTCTGTTAGCCGCGGAGTGCTGTTTACCTCAGCAGGGCAAGGTCACCGGGTGACATCTACCAGTATCAAAAGACCTGCTCATCGTCAGAGCGAAGAAAAGGGCTTTAAGAAGTGTTACCGCTGACTGCACATGTAAGATTAATAAGATTATTAAGGGATTGGACACGTTCGAGGCAGGGAACATGCTCCTGACTTTGGGGGAGTCTGGAACCAGAGGCCACAGTTTGAGAATAAGGGGTAGGCCATTTAGAATGGAGTTGAGGAAAAACTTTTTCACACAGAGGTTTGTGGTTCGGTGGAATGCTCTGCCCCAGAAAGCAGTAGAGGCCAATTCTCTGGATTCTCCCAAGAGAGAGTGAGATAGAGCTCTTAAAGATAGCGGAGTGAAGGGATTTGGGGAGAAGGCAGGAACGGGGTACTGATTGTGGATGATCGGCCATGATCACAGTGAATGGAGGTGCTGGCTCGAAGGGCCGAATGGCCTACTCCTGCGCCTATTGTCTATTGTCTATTGCACCCACCCCAGCAGTCACCTATTCACCAGACTGGCATCAGGGAGATGCTACAAGGCCATCGCCACCAGGGCTACACATCATCTCTGAAGCTTCTCTCCTGAAGTTATCCAGCTTCTCGACGAAATTCACTCCGGTGATATACCCTGACTGTCCCTGCGCATCATGGTCTCTCCTTGTTCTGTTGATGTGCAACTCTCGGTTCAGCTAGCGGCTTAATATAGAGGATGATAGCCCCCCGCCCCCCCCCCAGCCCGGCCCGGCCAAACTTAAGAAATCTCGTTTGGGTGGACGCTGCGCCATGTGTCCCCCTGTTACAAATCGGAACCAGGAAACGAGAAACAGTACACAATGCGGTATGTGATTAAACGATTGAGCTTTATAATTCTTCATTTGACTATATAGTTAGTAAAGGCTGACCTTCGGACCCTCGCTCCCCAGTCCTCTCTGTCTGAGGTCTACCAAACCTCTCCATTCGCATCTTCTCTCCTCGTCTCTCCCCGGCAAAAGACCCGCGAAATCCCGGCTCCCGGACGCTCAGGAAAGAAGAGCGACTTCCCGCTCAGTGGCTGGCGTGCCCCGTTATCTCCAGTCATAGCCCAAACATTGCTGCTGCAGAGAAACCATGACCTCAGCGGCGGAACATTACAGGCAAACCATGACATTAGCAGTGAAACCTTATTGCGTGTTGCAGATAATTATTGCGTCTGCTCGCACGTTCACATTTGTTTAAGTTTGATTGTTGACGTTTGTGCACGTGACCCGTCCGCGCTAATCGCTGATTGGTCACGGCCGTTTGCACCGTTGTCTTGCAGACCGCTGGCTGCTCTCGCGCTGTCTGTTATGGCTGCTGTCCTGCGTCTTACGCCCGGCACCCAACCACAACCACTCCGGTGCATTCCGCACTGTGGCAATAAAGTGATTCTGATTTTGATAGAGGGAGAAGGAGAGATCAGTTTAACGCTCAGTTCATCAGCACTCACGTCCTTCCACAGATGCGCAGTGGAGAGCATCCTGACAAGATGCATCACTGCTCGGTACGGAAATGGCACTGCGGCGGACAATGGGTAGCCAAAACTGCCCAACGCATCATTCGCACCAGCCAACCCACCATCCAGGTTTAGAGTTCAAAGTTCAAAGTTAATTTATTATCAGCGTACATATACTGCACGTCACCAAATACAACCCCGAGGTTAATTTTCTAATGGGCATTCACAGAAACATGAGGGTCTCTATACAGCAAGGTGCCGGGAAAGGGCCAGTAACACCACGCAGGGTCCCAGCCACCCTGCTCACGGACCGTCTGTCCCTCTCCCATTGGCGGAGGAGGCTACGTAGCATCCACACCAGGACCGTGAAGGATCCCACCCACCCTGCTCACGGACTGTCTGTTCCACTCCCATCAGGGAGGAGGCTACGTAGCGTCCACACCAGGACCGTGAAGGGTCTCACCCACCCTGCTCACGGACTGTCCGTCCCACTCCCATCGGGGAGGAGGCTACGTAGCGTCCACACCAGGACCGTGAAGGATCCCACCCACCCTGCTCACGGACTGTCTGTTCCACTCCCATCAGGGAGGAGGCTACGTAGCGTCCACACCAGGACCGTGAAGGGTCTCACCCACCCTGCTCACGGACTGTCCGTCCCACTCCCATCGGGGAGGAGGCTACGTAGCGTCCACACCAGGACCGTGAAGGATCCCACCCACCCTGCTCACGGACTGTCTGTTCCACTCTCATCAGGGAGGAGGCTACGTAGCATCCACACCAGGACCCACCAGGCTCGAAATCAGTGACTTTCCCCAAGCAGTGAGTCTGATCAACACCTCCAGCCACTAACCCACCCCTCCACACGCCCCCAACCACCACTACTTTATCATTTCCTGTCAGAGTCACCTTCTGTACAGACACTCCTGTGCCCAGAGTCACTTTATGGACAGACAATCAATCTGTGTACATAAGCTATCTGACGAAGGGTCTCGGCCTGAAACGTCGACTGCACCTCTTCCTAGAGATGCTGCCTGGCCTGCTGCGTTCACCAGCAACTTTTATGTGTGTTGCTTGTATAAGCTATCTTATGTATTTATTTTTATTGTGTTTTTTTAATTATTATTGTGACCTTTACCTTATTGTGTGTTTTTTTTCTGTTGTATCAGATCCGGAGAAGCAATTATCTCATTCTCCTTTACACTTGTGTACTGGAGGTGGCATTAAACAGTCTTGAATCTTGAGTGGTAGAAGCTTCTTGCTGGGCTGAATGGCCTCTGCCTGGCAGTACCTCGCTGCTTGTCGAAAGCTCTCACTGATCCCAGAACAAGCCAGCATTAATTGGATGATAATCTCCTCATTTGGCTGTACTATATGTTCCCTCCAAATTGGAAAAAAAACACAAGCAGGGATGAAGGTTTTTAATTGGCATTTTCCCCTCAGATGAAACGGTGGGAAAGCTGTTTGCAAACTGTTCCGAATCAGATTTTTGCCAGTAAGGAGAAAGAGAATAATGCAGTCAGTCAGAATGAGCTGGTAGCTATGATTCAGCAGTTCCCCAAAACGTTTCTGTTGATTAATCCCGTCAACCTGCAGAGAAACATTCGATGTAACTGAGTCACAAGACCATAAGATATGGGAGCAGAATTAGGTCATGCGGCCCATCGAGTGTGCTCCACTATTCCGTCATGGCTGATTTATTATTCCTCTCAACCCCATTCTCTTACCTTCTCTCCAAAATCTTTGACCCCCCCCCCAACTAATCAAGAACCTATCAATCTCCGCATTAAATATAGATTATGACAACACTCAGTCCTCTTTTATTGTCATTTAGAAATGCATACATGCATTAAGAAATGATACAATGTTTCTCTGGAGTGATATCACAGAAAACAGGACAAACCAAAGACTAACACCGACAGAACCACATAATTATAACAAATAGTTACAACAGTGCAAAACAATACCATAATTTGATGAAGAACAAACCATGGGCACGGTAAAAAAAAGTCTCAAAGTCCCCGAGTCGATCGACTCCCGAGTCCCCGATAGCAGGCAGCAAAAGGGAGAAACTCCCTGCCATAAACCTCCAGGCACCGTCAACTTGCCGATGCCTTGGAAGCAGCCGACCACAGCCGACACTGAGTCCGTCCGTCCGAAAACCGCGAGCTTCCGACCAGCCCCTCCGACACAGCCTCCCGAGTGCCATCCTCTGCCGAGCGCCTTCGACCTCACCCCGGCTGCTGAAACAAGCAAAGCCGAGGATTTCGGGGCCTTCTGCTCCGGAGATTCCGGTTACCACACAGTAGCAGCGGCAACGAAGCGGGCATTTCAGAAGTTTTCCAGATGTTCCTCCGTACTCTCACGTCCGTCTCCATCAAATCAGGATTGTGCACGGTCCCCTACTTGACAGATAACAGACATCATTCACCGAAGTGGCCGCGCATACCGCCATCTTCTCCTCCTCCTCCTCCTAAATATACCCCATGACTTGGCCTCCATAGCCGTCTAGGGCAATGAATTCCACAGATTCACCACCCTCTGGCTGAAGAAATGCCCCCTCATCTCTTACTATCTCTCCATAATCTTTGGTCCACATTGACTCATCAAGAACTTATCAATCTCTGCTTTAAAAGCACCCAATGGCTTGTCCTCCAGAGCCATCTGTGGCAAAAGAAATTCCTTCTCCCAGATTGTAAACTTACTTACTTCAGAAGAATGTCAGTGGGTGGGCGGGCGGTGGAGGGGTTATTTCATTGAAACCTACCGAATGTTGAAAGGACTAGACAGGGTGGATATGGCGAGGATGTTTCCTCTGGTGGTGGGCGTCCAGAACTAGAGAGCACAGCCTCAAAATTGAGGGGTGACCTTTTAGAACGGAGGTAAGGATTCGATGACACTGCTGCCAAGCTGTATGGGTCCTAATGCCCTTCCCTTGGACAACATCGGTGTCGTGGAGAGGGGAGACTTGCAGCATGGGCAACTGCCGGTCTTCCATACGACCTTGCCCAGGCCTGCGCCCTGGAGAGTGAAGACTTTCCAGGCGCAGATCCGTGGTCTCGCAAGACTGACGGATGCCTTTACCTAAGGAGGAATCTTTTTAGCCAGTGAGTGGTGAATCTGCGGAATGCTCTGCCACAGACTGCGGTGGAGGCCAAGTCCGAGGGTATACTTAAAGTGAAAATCGATGGTTTCCTGATCGGGTCAGGGGCATCAAAGTTTAGGGCGAGAAGGCAGGTGTACGGGGTTGAGTGGGATCCGGGATCAGCCGTAACGGAATGGCGGTGCAGACTCGATGGGCTGAATGGCCTAATTCTGCTTCTATGTCCTGTGGTCTTGTGGTCTTCTGGTCCGTCTATTCTGTCTGTGCCCTCCAGTCATAGACTGCCCCCTCCCCCCACCCCCAGCCACAATAGGAAACATCCTCCCAACATCCACTCTATCCGGGCTTTTCAATATTCGAAAGGCTTCGATGAGATTCCCCCGCCTCCATTCTTCTAAACTCCAGCGAGCACAGGCCCAGAGCCTTCAAACTCTCCTCCTGCGTTAACCCTTTCATTTGTGTGATGCAGATGGTATCTGCCACATCAGACATAGCCTTCACCCCTTCCTGACTTTGACCTTTCTTGCAGGGGTTGGGATCTTCTTAAGAAGAAATATCGAAGGAATTACTGAGGGAAAATATCCATTAAAAATCCCCCCTTTGCTGCTTGCTTTTTTTTTTAAAAAGAAAGCTGGCGAGACCCTGTAGTTCAGCCAAACGAGGATTAATTATTTAACATTTTCACCGCAGAAGGATTATCAGAGTCAGATTTAATATCACGATCATAAATTGTGATTTATCTTTTGTTTGGTGGCAGCTATATGTTGCTATGTCACCATCATTATCTGTGGTGTTGTATGACATCATGATTATGCACTGTGTCATATGACATCATCATTACACGCCATGTCATATCACGTGGGAGACCATGGTCTTTCCATGGCCATGATCGTTCTTGGCAAATTTTTCTACAGAAGTGGTTTGCCCTCGCCTTCTTCTGGGCAGTGTGTGTCTTTACAAGATGGGGTGACTCCCCCTGCCAATATCAACACTCTTCAGAGATTGTCTGCCTGGCGTCAGTGGTGGCATAACCAGGGCTTGTGATTTGGACCGGTTGCTCATATGACCATCCACTACCTGCTCCCAGGGCTCCATGTGACCCTGATCAGGGGGGTTAAGCAGGTGCTACACCTTGGCCAGGTGTGACCTGCAGGCCAGCAGAGGGAAGGAGCACCTTACTCCTCCCTTAGTAGAGATGTGTCTCCACCCTGCCACCTGAAATTACAACACTATGAGTTACAATAATATCCAAGGTTTCACACGAAAGGTTGGTTAGAAAGGTTCAATTGTTAGGTATTAATATTGAAGTAATAAAGTGGATTTAGCAGTGGCTGGGTGGGAGATGCCAGAGAGTAGTGGTAGATAACTGTGTGTCAGATTGGAGGCCGGTGACTAGTGGTGTGCCTCAGGGATTTGTACTGGGTCCAGTGTTGTTTGTCATATATATTAATGATCTGGATGATGGGGTGGTAAATTGGATTAGCAAGTATGCAGATAATACTAAGATAGGTGGAGTTGTGGATAATGAAGTAGGTTTTCAAAGCTTGCAGAGAGATTTAGGGTAGTTAGAAGAGTTGGCTGAAAGATGGCAGATGGAGTTTAATGCTTATAAATGTGAGGTGATACATTTTGGTAGGACTAATCAAAATAGGACATACATGGTAAATGGTAGGACATTGAAGAATGCAGTAGAACAGAGGGATCTAGGAATAATGGTGCATAGTTCCCTGAAGGTGGAATCTCATGTGGATAGGGTGGTGAAGAAAGCTTTTGGTATGCTGGCCTTCATAAATCAGAGCATTGAGTATAGGAGTTGGGATGTAATGTTAAAATTGTACAAGGCATTGGTAAGGCCAAATTTGGAATATTGTGTACAGTTCTGGTCACCAATTTATAGGAAAAGTGTCAACAAAATTGAGAGAGTACAGAGGAGATCTACTAGAATGTTACCTGGGTTTCAGCACCTATGTTACAGAGAAAGGTTGAACAAGTTAGGTCTTTGTTCTTTGGAGCGTAGAAGGTTGAGCGGGGGCTTGATAGAGGTATTTAAAATTATGAGGGGGATTGATAGAGTTGACGTGGATAGGCTTTTTCCATTGGAGTGGGGGAAGATTCAAACAAGAGGACATGAGTTGAGAGTTAAAGGGCAAAAGTTTAGGGGTAACATGAGGGGGAACTTCTTTACTCAGAGAGTGGTAGCTGTGTGGAACGAGCTTCCAGCAGAAGTGGCTGAGGCAGGTTCGATGTTGTCATTTAAAGTTAAATTGGATAGATATACGGACAGGAAAGGAATGGAGGGTTATGGGCTGAGTGCAGGTTGGTGGGACAAGGTGAGAATAAGAGTTCGGCACGGACCAGAAGGGCCAAGATGGCCTGTTTCCATGCTGTAATTGTTATATGGTTATATAGACATATTCCTGTATATCAATTAAATTATGTAAGTAAAAAAAGAGCAAAATAAAATTTTTAAAAGTACTGAGGTAGTGTTCATGGGTTCAATGTCCTTTCAGAAATCTGACGGCTGAGGGGAGGAAGCTGTTCCTGAATCGTTGAGTGTGTGTCTTCAGGCTCCTGTACTTCCTCCCTGATGGTCACAATGAGAAGAGGACATGTCCTGGGTGATGGGGGTCAGTAATGATGGATGTATCTCCTGTACCCCCTCCCTGATGGTCACAATGACAAGAGGGCACGTCCTGGGTGATGGGGGTCAGTAATGATGGATGTATCTCCTGTACCTCCTCCCTGATTGTCACAATGACAAGAGGGCACGTCCTGGGTGATGGTGAGACAGTGAGGTAGTGTTCATGGGTTCAGTGTCCTTTCAGAAATCTGATGGCGGAGGAGAAGAAGCTGTTCCTGAATCGTTGAGTGTGTGTCTTCAGGCTCCTGTATCTCCTCCCTGATGGTCACAATGAGAAGAGAACACGTCCTGGGTGATGGGGGTCAGTAATGATGGATGTATCTCCTGTACCTCCTCCCTGATGGTCACAATGAGAAGAGGACACGTCCTGGGTGATGGTGAGACAGTGAGGTAGTGTTCATGGGTTCAATGTCCATTCAGAAATCTGATGGCGGAGGAGAAGAAGCTGTTCCTGAATCGTTGAGTGTGTGTCTTCAGGCTCCTGTACTTCCTCCCTGACAGTAGCAATGAGAAGAGAGATGGAGGTTCTGGGAGATGGGGGTCCTTAATGATGGATGCCTCCTCTCTGAGGCATTGCACCTTGACGGTGTCCTCGATGTTGGGGAGGATAAGTCCAAAGTGAGAAGTTCAAAGTTCAAGGTTCAAAATTAAAATTCGTGACCTGTCTATTGCCGTTTGCCACCTCGAGATTCATTTTCCTCGCAGGCATTTGCAGGACAGTGCAGTAACAAACCAATCTTCCGTCCTTGGGCTCACTTTACACCACACGCTGTCGGAGCAGTGCTGCCGGGATAACCAAGGACACGACCCACCCAGCCAACACACTTTTCGTCCCTCTTCCCTCTGGGAGAAGGCTCAGGAGCGTGAAGACTCGTACGGCCAGACTTAGGAACAGCTTCTTTCCAACTGTGATAAGACTGCTGAACGGATCCCGACCCGGATCTGGGCCGTACCCTCCAAATATCCGGACCTGCCTCTCAGTTTTTTTGCACTACCTTACTTTCCCTTTTTTTATTTTCTATTTATGATTTATAATTTAAATTTTTAATATTTACCATCGATTTGTACTCCAGGGAGCGGGAAGCGCAGAATCAAATATCGCTGTGATGATTGTACGCTCTAATATCAATTGTTTGGTGACAATAAAGTATAAAGTATAAAACACAGTAGAATTACGGAGAAACTGGACTGTGCACAAAGAGAGACTGACAACACCCACCGTGCAAAAGTAGACAAAACTGCGCAAATTAAAATAAAAATACTGAGAACATCAGCTTTAAAAGGGGTCATTGGAAATGAAGCTACGGATTGAGGAATTGTGCTGAGCGAAGTATCCCGTGCCAATTCAGGATCGTGATGGCCATAGTCCTGATGGGTGTCAAGATCTCTGAGGAGCTAACCTGCTCCCAGCATATCGACGTAGCTATAAAGAAGGCAAAACAGTGGCTTTACTTCATCCGGAGTTTGAGGAGATTTGTCTCGTCACCTAAAACACTCGGTGGAGAGCATTCTGACTGGCTGCATCACTGTCTGGTATTGATGGGTGGGGGCTACTGCAAAGGATCGGATGCAGCGACAGAGAGTTGTAAACTTAGTCAGCTCCATCTTGGGTATTAGGCTCCGCATTAACCAAGACATCTTCAGGGAGCAGCGCCTCAGAAAAGCGGCGTCCGTCATTACTGACCCCCATCACCCAAGACGTGCCCTCTTCTCATTGTTAATGACAGGAATGAAGTACAGGAGCCTGAAGACACACACTCAATGATTCAGGAACAGCTTCTTCCCCTCTGTCATCGGATTTTTGAGTGGACATTGAACCGTTAAACACTACCTCATGACTTTTTTTATTTCTGTTTTTGCACAATTTTTAATTTAACTATTTAATATACTGTATTTAACTACTTAATACCATTCTGTTTTTGTTCTATATTATCATGTATTGCACTGTACTGCTGCCACAAAGTTAACACATTTCGTGACATCCGCTGGTGATTTTAAAGCAGATTTTGATTCTGGTTCTAAATAACTCTTCCTGAACCTGGTCATAAACACAAGGAATTCTGCAGATGCTGGAAATCCAGAGCAACACACACACGCACACACACACACAATGCTGGAGGAACTCAGCAGGTCAGGCAGCAGCTATGGAGAGGAATAAGGACCGAGACCTTTCTGCACGATGTCACCCCACAGATGCTGCCTGGCCCGCAGAGTTCGTCCAGCATTTTCTGTGTGTGTGTGTGTGTGTGTGTGTGTGTGTGTGTGTGTGTGTTGCTCTGGATTCCCAGCATCTGCAGAATCTCCTGTGTTTATTCCTCTCCATAGATGCTGCCTGACCTGCTGAGTTCCTCCAGCATTTTGTGTGTGTGTGTGTGTGTGTGTGTCTGTCTGTCTCTGGATTTCCAGCATCTGCAGAATCTCTTGTGTTTATTCCTCTCCATAGATGCTGCCTGACCTGCTGAGTTCCTCCAGCAGTCTGTGTGTGTGTGTGTGTGTGTGTGTGTGTGTGTGTGTGTGTGTCTGTGTGTGTGTGTGTGAGTGTGTGTGTGTGTGAGTTTGTGTGTGTGTGTGTGTGTGTGTGTGTGTGTGTCTGTGTGTGTGTGTGTGAGTGTGTGTGTGTGAGTTTGTGTGTGTGTGTGTGTGTGTGTGTGTGTTGCTCTGGATTTCCAGCATCTGCAGAATCTCTTGTGTTTATTCCTCTCTGTAGATGCTGCCTGACCTGCTGAGTTCCTCCAGCATTTTGTGTGTGTTTACCTCCTGCCCAATGGAAGTACTAAAAGAGATCATAGCCAGGGTGGTGATGGATGCTGCTTTCCTGCGACAATGCTCGCTATAAATGTGCCCCTGGTTGGGGGTGGGGTACTCGCCTGTGATGGGCTAGGCTTTCTGTGGATGTTATCCATTTCTGGAAATCGGCGTTTCCATACCAGGTCGCGATGAAACCAGTTGGGACATGCTCGAATGTAACAGTGACCTTTGACGAACTTCCACAGATGTGCTGTGGAGAGTACATTGACTGCCTGCATCCTGGGTTGGTAATGGAAACACCAATGCCCTTGAATAGAAAACCCCACAAAAAGTACTGGACACAGCCCAGTCCACCACCCTCCCCACCACTGAGCGCATCTACATGAAAGCAGCATCCATCGTCAGAGCTACCCCCTCCCACCACTACCCAGGTTATGCTCTCATCTCGCTGCTGCCATCAGGAAGGAGGTACAGGAGCCTCAGGACCCACAACCCCAGGTTCAGGGACAATTATTACCCCTCAACCATCAGGAAGAAGGTACAGGAGCCTCAGGTCCCACACCACCAGGTTCAGGGACAGTTATTACCCCTCAACCATTGGGAAGGAGGTGCAGGAGCCTCAGGACCCACACCACCAGGTTCAGGGACAGTTATTACCCCTCAACCATCGGGAAGGAGGTACAGGAGCCTCAGGACCCACACCACCAGGTTCAGGGACAGTTATTACCCCTCAACCATCGGGAAGGAGGTGCAGGAGCCTCAGGACCCACACCACCAGGTTCAGGAACAGTTATTACCCCTCATCCATCGGGAAGAAGGTACAGGAGCCTCAGGTCCCACGCCACCAGGTTCAGGGACAGTTATTACCCCTCAACCATTGGGAAGGAGGTACAGGAGCCTCAGGACCCACACCACCAGGTTCAGGAATAGTTATTACCCTTCAACAATCAGGAAGGAGGTATGGGAGCCTCAGGACCCACACCACCAAGATCAGGAACAGTTATCACCCCTCAACCATCAGGAAGGAGGTACAGGAGCCTCAGGACCCACACCACCAGGTTCAGGAACAGCTATTACCCCTCAACCATCAGGAAGGAGGTACAGGAGCCTCAGGACCCACACCACCAGGTTCAGGGACAGTTATTACCCCTCAACCATCAGGAAGGAGGTACAGGAGCCTCAGGACCCACACCACCAGGTCCAGGGACAGTTATTACCCCTCACCCATCAGGAAGGAGGTACAGGAGCCTCAGTACCCACACCACCAGGTTCAGGAACAGTTATTACCCCTCACCCATCAGGAAGGAGGTACAGGAGCCTCAGGTCCCACACCACCAGGTTCAGGGACAGATATTACCCCTCAACCATCAGGAAGGAGGTACAGGAGCCTCAGGACCCACACCACCAGGTTCAGGGACAGATATTACCCCTCAACCATCAGGAAGGAGGTACAGGAGCCTCAGGTCCCACACCACCAGGTTCAGGGATAGATATTACCCCTCAACCATCAGGAAGGAGGTACAGGAGACTCAGGACCCACACCACCAGGGCCAGGGACAGTTATTACCCCTCACCCATCAGGAAGGAGGTACAGGAGCCTCAGGACCCACACCACCAGTTTCAGGAACAGTTATTACCCCTCAACCATCAGGAAGGAGGTACAGGAGCCTCAGGTCCCACACCACCAGGTTCAGGGACAGTTATTACCCCTAAACCATCAGGAAGGAGGTACAGGAGCCTCAGGACCCACACCACCAGTTTCAGGAACAGTTATTACCCCTCAACCATCAGAAAGGAGGTACAGGAGCCTCAGGTCCCACACCACCAGGTTCAGGAACAGTTATTACCCCTCAACCATCAGGAAGGAGGTACAGGAGCCTCAGGTCCCACACCACCATGTTCAGGGACAGTTATTACCCCCTCAACCATCAGGAAAGAGGTACAGGAGCCCCAGGTCCCACACCATCAGGTTCAGGAACAGTTATTACCCCTCAACCATCATCACTCACATGTGTCATGAAATACATAAAATTACTACAGTACCGTGCAAAAAGTCTTCGGCACCTTAGCTATATATATATGTGGCTAGGACTTTTGCACTGAACTGTACATTGACCATTGTTCGACGCTGACGGAGAGGAGAGGCCGAGGCAGGGGGATGTTCTGTCGCCCGTAATACTGGCCCGGGTGCGTTTGTTGGATCGCTCTGGGTGCGGAGCCGATGTGGAGCGATCAAGGGTGGTGAAATCCGGGCCCGGAGTTGGGAGTCACTAGGCCCCGGAGCCTGTAGCTGCAGCCCTGCGCGGGTCCTGGTGCCGGGCACAGCACGCTGTTTGGACAGTTGAAACGATATACTGGAGAGGCAGGGCGCCGGGATGGGTTTCACTCTCTCTCCTGCGATATTCACGCCTCTCTCTGCAGCTATGAAGGCTTCCCCCGGCCACTCCGGGGCTCGCTGGCCTGACGGACGCAAACCGAGGCTTCAGGCCTACTCCGGGGTTTGGATCCAAGGGCTCATTTTGGTTCAGAATGTTGTTGCTCGCTTCCATTGTCTGTGCGATTTGTGTTTCTCCCTCCCCCTCTGCGCATCGGGTGGTGACTCTTCGTTAATTTTATTTTTAATTTGGGTTCTTTCGGGTTTCTTGCTCTGTGGCTGCCCGCGAGCAGGCAAATCTCAAGGGTGTATAACTTGCACGTTCTCTGATGAGAAATTTGCTTTGAACTTTGAAGTGAAATGCCGGGCACATTTGAACTCTGCGGCTCGGCATTGAAAAGTGACCCTCCTTGGATCTAGTGAACTGGACGCTGAACCGCGACCCAGCGTGGCGAGCGACATTGGAGCTTTGTACAAGGGGGTTTGCATCCCCAGCCCCCCGGCTCCTGCCTGAACCGAGAGCGCTTAGCTGCCAATACTGCTGGGGGTGGGTGGGGGGACAAGTTGAGCCATGTCATTTACCATCTGACAGCTTCAGTGAGTTCAGGAGTACATTCCGTCGAAAGGCAGTGAATAAAGGAGCTGGCCTCGGAGGCACAACTCGAGGGGGGGAGGGATTCCCCCGAGCATTGTTGCAGAACAATGAAACGGCGGCCTTTAATACTGGAGCTCACCCGGTACGCAGAGGAGCTGGGAGAGGATCTCTGCCCGTGTTCTTAAGGAAGTTTGATTATCACATTATTTAAATGCATAGTCGTCTAATGAAACAATTCACTTTCCATTTGCATCTCAGAAGCGTTTCTGTGGGGGTTGAATTCCATGTGAATTTTTTTTCTGTGCGTGTGTGTGTGTGCACTCTTGTTATCTTTGTTCCACGAGGCTCTGCGACTTCTTCAAACAGATTCCTTTTCTTCATCACCTCGCAGATCACTCGCCGGAGGAGAACGACAAAAGAACACGTCTGCTTCATCAGGATCTTTCTTCTTATATTTTATATATATATATATATATATATATATATATATATAAAAGATTCAATCAAAGTTTAAGGTTCAAAGTAAATTTATTATCAAAGTATGCTCATAATGATAATTTATTTATGGAGCATTTTCCGTACAGACGATGCAGTTCAAAGCCGCTCGCAGTAGAACAAGGAGGCAATGAAGAACTACACACAAACAAAATCTGACAATCAACTTGCAAAAGGAAACGAACACAAGAAAACAATACTGATAAATAAATAAATTCAATAGATAGGTAGATACTTTATTGATCCCAAAGGACATTACTGTGTCAGGGTAGCATTACAAGTGCTCAGATATACAAATATTAGAAGAGAAGTAAGAAAGAATAAAAAATAAGTTACCTCAAGCAATCTAACGGGAGGGGAGGGAGCCGTCACTTCCCCAGCTATAAGTTGACTCATTATAGACCCTAATGGTCCAGGGTAAAGGCTGATTTATACTTCTGCATAGTAGCCTACGCCGTTGTGAGCATTTATCCTTGTGCGCTGGTGTGTCTGCATCGCCCCGCAATTCACTGCCAAAACGCTAGTTGGCGGTGGGGTTTCTACGCCACTGTGTTGAGTTTCTTCCTGTTGAAACTCAAACTTCAAACAATGGCGACTGAAACTGTGAGGGAGGGTGAATTTCCCGTTCTTGTCCGGCCACTGAGAGACACGGACGAGGAAGTGCGTTTCAAATATTTTTGGATGTCGGCGGGTAGATTTGACGATTTGGTTCACCGTCTCCAACTGTTTATTTCGCATCAGTGTACGCACGGTGACTGGCAATCACCGTTCGAGTTTTAGCTTCGGGTGGAAGTCAACAGGCTGTAGCAGCCAGCTACAAACTGGCGTCAAGCACAGGGTCCTCTGTAATTTCGGCGGTCTGTAAGGCTTTATGGAAAGTATTGCAGCCAGAGTTCCTTCCCTGCCCTTCAGTCGCCCAACGGGAAGCTATTGTAGTGTAGGATGAAATGCGATGCTACCAAGCGGACTCGTCACAGTTGTTGCTTTCTGCGTTGCCGCGACACGTAGTTTCATTTTTGGGGAGGTGCACGTCAGGCTACGGCGTAGGGTACGTGGCTATGCTGTACCTACGGCGTAGATTTGACACGGAAGTATAAATTGGCCTTTAGAATAACCTCGTTTATCGCTCTTTGAATCAGCACTATTACTCAGTCTATTGCTAAAAGTGCTCCTCTGTTCAGCCAATGAGGCACGCAGAGGGTGAGAAACATTGTCCGGAATTGCCAGGATTTTCCGGAGGGTCCTTTGTTCCACCACAGCCTCCAGTGTGTCTGGTTTGACTCCTATAACAGAGCCAGCCTTTCCAATCAGTTTACTGAGCCTGTTGGCATCACCCGGTGTTGATGCCATTGCCCCAGCACACCACCGCATGGAAGATTGTACCGGTGACAACAGACTGGTAGAATATGTGAGGGAGAGGCCTGCACACTCCAGAGGACCTCAGTCTCCTCAGGAAGTCGAGGCAACTCTGGCCCTTCTTGTACACAGCCTCTGTGTTGGTGCTCCACTCGAGTCTGTCGTCCAGGTGCACCCCCAGGTACTTGTAGGTCCTCACCGTCAATAGTGACAGGGAGCAGTGCGGGCTCAGTCTTCCAGAAGCCCATCATCCTCTCCTTTGGCACTACCAGAGGTGACATTCTCAAGATGGTTCGCGAAACAAGTTCCTTCACTTCTTTCGTGTCCTTCTTCTTGTTTCAGATGTGGTTCTGCTCCTGGTTGCGTTTTCCTGGGCCAGCCGGGCGGTGCTGTCCCCCGGAGGGTTCCACGAGGCTGCGGGCAAGGGCGTGGGGGCCAGGAAGGCCGGAGCCCGTGATCGACTCTGTCCCGCGCCGATTAATCTGCCGAGGAAGACCGCAAGTCATCGAGGCAGGTGCGGAGGGCGACGCGGGTGCTTAGCGATGTCCACCAGCCTATCGCTTGCTGTTGCTGGAGGAAGGTGTCTGCATCTGACGGTCTCTCTTTCCCACTCGTTCACTGCTCCCGAGGGAAGGTCTCGCTCTCTTTCCCCCTCTCTCTCCCTCTCTCCCTCCCTCCCTCCCTTGATGCTGATGATGGTTTGTGCTGGAGCAAGGTTTAATGGACGCGGTTTGTGGATTTGTGGACTCAAATTCACATCTTTGGTTTTGCCGGTCGCCCCTATTTCCGTTGCTACTTTTCTGCAGGTAATGAATATTGAGCTGAGCAGAATATGCCTTTGGATTTCATGTTTTCACATTCTGCGTTTTCGCGTTTTTTTGTTGCCGTTTGCGTGATTTGTTTTCTTTTTGCTGTTCGTATGTTGGGGGGAGGAGGTTGATGTTTTTCAATGGTTTTCAAAAGGTACATTTAATGTCAGAGAAGTGTTTAGAATATACATCCTGAAATTCTTTTTCTTCGCAAACATCCACAAAAACAGAGGAGTGCCCCAAAGAATGGATGACGGTTAAATGTTAGAACCCCAAAGACCCCAACATCCCCCTCCCACGCACAAGCAGCAGCAAAGCAACGACCCCCCTCCCCATCAGCAAAAAAGCATCTGCACCCTCCACTGAGCACTCAAGCGTGCAGCAAAGCATCAATAAAGACACAGATGTGCAGTACCCTAAAGACTACTCGTTTACCCAGTATTTGACATACCACAGGCTCCCCCTCTCTCCCTAATAAGGGAAAAAGAAGTGTCCCCATTTCACAGTGAGAGGGGAGACATAACAAACAACTCGCCGATTTACGATGTTCAAAGTCTGTTGCGTCACTTTTTCCGAGCTCTGTGCCCAAAGAACTCGGGTCTCTGGGCACACAGCCAGCAGCCAGCTCGCTGCTTTCGATCTTCCATGTACTCCCACGACGCATCAGGCGGCAACACCAACCTCAAATCCACCCGCCTCCAGAGCCACGAAAATCCGGCACCCCAAAGGTGCGCTCGTCTTCCAGTCTGCGTCCGCGGCATTTCAAAAAGCGGCCGGTCGTGAGGCCCGAAAGCGGGTCCCATCTCCGCAGAGAACCGACGTCAGCGTGTAACTCCAGGTCAGGGTCTTCAAAAGAACCCTGAAAGGGGAAAAAAAGAGAGATATTGAAGATAGGAAAGGAGCTGTTTCTGAGATGCAAGCAAAAGAGTCGCCGTTAGGTGCCATCATCCTCCTAATCTCCGCCCATTTTTCTTCTTTGAACAGATTCCTTGAGGTTTCTTTGTTTTGTGGCTGTCTGCGGCAAAGACGAAACTCAAAGGCGTGTACTTTGATCAAAGTGGACAACAAAGATTTTGCCTCCTGAATAGTTTTGCATGTATCTTACGGATTTTGGGCTGCGGATCATGAAAATCACTTTGAAATTTCCCTACTGTGCACCATTTTTTTTTTCAGATTCCCTATATTTGTAATTTCAATTCATAATTAGAACATAGAACATAGAATAGTACAGCACAGTACAGGCCCTTCGGCCCACAACGTTGTGCCGACCCTCAAATCCTGCCTCCCATATAATGCCCCCCCACCTTAAATTCCTCCATATACCTGTCTAGTAGTGTCTTAAACTTCACTAGTGTATCCGCCTCCACCACTGACTCAGGCAGTGCATTCCACGCACCAACCACTCTCTGAGTAAAAAACCTTCCTCTAATATCCCCCTTGAACTTCCCACCCCTTACCTTAAAGCCATGTCCTCTTGTATTGAGCAGTGGTGCCCTGGGGAAGAGGCGCTGGCTATCCACTCTATCTATTCCTCTTATTATCTTGTACACCTCTATCATGTCTCCTCTCATCCTCCTTCTCTCCAAAGAGTTAAGCCCTCGCTCCCTTAATCTCTGATCATAATGCATACTTTCTAAACCAGGCAGCATCCTGGTAAATCTCCTCTGTACCCTTTCCAATGCTTCCACATCCTTCCTATAGTGAGGTGACCAGAACTGGACACAATACTCCAAGTGTGGCCTAACCAAAGTTTTATAGAGCTGCATCATTACATCGCGACTCTTAAACTCTATCCCTCGACTTATGAAAGCTAACACCCCATAAGCTTTCTTAACTACCCTATCTACCTGTGAGGCAACTTTCAGGGATCTGTGGACATGTACCCCGAGATCCCTCTGCTCCTCCACACTGCCAAGTATCCTGCCATTTATTTTGAAAGCAGAATAACTGAAGTCAAGAATAAGGAAGGCAATTTTTGTTGATCCACAGGTCATCGATGACAGGCAATTCGAAGAACTTCCAGTGGGGCTGGAGAAAATCGCTTGGAAGGCATTCAAGGATGTTGTTGAAAACTTTCTCAGCGACTGCAGAGCACAGACGACGTGTAGCTGGTTGACCACACAAGCTTCAAGCATACAAAACCATAAAGAACAGCATGTCATAAAGGTTCATTCCCCTCTAGAATTCTCTGCAAATCTTGGCACTGTCAGTGACGAGCACGGTGAAAGATTTCGCCAGGACATTGTAGTCGTGGAGAAAACAGTATCAGGGCCAACTGGAATCCATCAACGCCGGCTGATTATTGTTGACACTTAAGCAAGAAGCTGCGGACACTGAGTACAAATGAAAATCATCAAAGCATTTTTAGTTTAGTGGAACTATTCTTAGTTCTTTAGTCAAAAACTTCTGCAGATGTACCATGGAGAGCATTCTGACAGGCTGCATCACAGTCTGGTATGGAGGGCCGACTGCACAGGATCGAATCAAGCTGCAAGGAGTTGCCAAGTGGACAATTCTGATATGATGGAGATAGACGTGAAAGCACGGAGGAACATCTGGAGAAATTTCTGAAACGCTCGTTTCGCTGCTGTCGTTACTGCATGGTCGGGAATCTTTCGGAGGGTAGGCCTCAAAGTCCCCAGCTTTGCCTGCTTTTGGCGACCGAGAAGGAGGTCGAATCGTTTGGACAGAGATGGCGCTCGGTACTCGGTGTTAGAGAGCTGATCAGAGCTCGGAGTTTTCGGACGACTCAGAGTCGGACTGTGGTCGGCATGGCAGGGAGAGTTTTTCTTCCTTCTCCCGTCTACGTGAGATGTGGGACATTTGACAGACCTTGAACTTTACTGTGCTCACGGACTTCTTCATCACGTTATGGTATTGTTACACTGTTTGTAATTATATGTTATAATTATGTGGTTTTGTCAGTTTTTTTCAGTCTTGGTCCGTCCTGTGTTTTGTGATATCACACCGGAGGAAATATTGTATCATTTCTTAATGCATGCATTACTAACTGACAATAAAAGAGGACTGTGTATCCTCATAATCTAAACTGGTCAGATCCATCATGGGTACTAGCCCCCTGTAGGATCTGAGACATCATCAAGGAGCAGCACCTCAAAAAGGTGGCGTCCATTACTAAGGACCCCCCCATCACCCAGGATGTGCCCTCTTCTCATTGTTACCCTCAGGGAGGAGGTACAGGAGATACATCCATCATTACTGACCCCCATCACCCAGGACATGTCCTCTTCTCATTGTTACCATCAGGGAGGGGGTACAGGAGATACATCCATCATTACTGACCCCCATCACCCAGGACATGTCCTCTTCTCATTGTGACCATCAGGGAGGGGGTACAGGAGATACATCCATCATTACTGACCCCCATCACCCAGGACATGTCCTCTTCTCATTGTTACCATCAGGGAGGAGGTACAGGAGATACATCCATCATTACTAACCCCCATCACCCAGGACATGTCCTTTTCTCATTGTGACCATCAGGGAGGGGGTACAGGAGATACATCCATCATTACTAACCCCCATCACCCAGGACATGTCCTCTTCTCATTGTGACCATCAGGGAGGGGGTACAGGAGATACATCCATCATTACTGACCCCCATCACCCAGGACATGTCCTCTTCTCATTGTTACCATCAGGGAGGAGGTACAGGAGATACATCCATCATTACTGACCCCCATCACCCAGGACATGTCCTCTTCTCATTGTGACCATCAGGGAGGAAGTACAGGAGATACATCCATCATTACTGACCCCCACCACCCAGGACATGCCCTCTTCTCATTGTGACAATCAGGGAGGAGGTACAGGAGATACATCCATCATTACTGACCCCCATCACCCAGGACATGTCCTCTGCTCATTGTTACCCTCAGGGAGGAGGTACAGGAGATACATCCATCATTACTGACCCCCATCACCCAGGACATGTCCTCTTCTCATTGTGACCATCAGGGAGGAGGTACAGGAGATACATCCATCATTACTGACCCCCATCACCCAGGACATGCCCTCTTCTCATTGTGACCATCAGGGAGGGGGTACAGGAGCCTGAAGACACACACTCAGCGATTCAGGAACAGCTTCTTCCCCTCTGCCGTCCGATTTCTGAATAGACATTGAACCCATGAACACTACCTCACTATTTTTTATTTAGAATTACAATCAGAACTGTATTTCTTACATTCGTCTCACACCATGAGGGTGTAAGACTCTATGTGTTGCGTGTCCGTTGCTATGTAGAAGCAGTAAAGAGGGAAATGTGGGAGGATATTGCCCCAACGCTAAGATTGCACACAAAATTGTTTGGCATACACGGCCGCAGAAGTTTCCCAGCCAAATCAGCATGGCGGTTTGTTGTCAGATCTGGGCCTGGACGAAAGGAGCAAAGAACAAGCAGCTCGTAGGATGGGGGAAGAGGCAGAACGAGCCTCTTGTTGGAATTGGAGTAGGCGAGAGGAGGGGAGCTGGAAGCCAGGAGCAGACGGGCAGTGATTTGGCCACCACTGCCGGCCCACCAGCTGGAGAGTGTCGTGGTTAAGGGTCGAAACACTCGGTGAAGGTTAAGAAGCACCTGATGACATCTGCTCCTGGCTGAAGGCTACGGTTACCTTACAAGGTAACTGGAGAGTGCACCCTAACAGGTGTATGTAACAAGTATGTAGAGTCAGATACACCATCAGATCGGTGTGTATTGATCAATCTGATGAAAGAAGCCGTCCCGGAGCCCATTGGTCCTGGCCTTAACGCTGGGGTACCGTTTGCAAGACGGAAGCAGCTGAAACAGTTTGTAGTTGGGGTGGCTGGAGACCGCAGTGATACTCCGGGCCCCTTTATATGTACCTGCTGCTGTACATATCCCTAATAGTGGGAAGTTCATATCCACAGATACGCTGGGCTGTCCGCACCACTCTCTGCAGTGCCCTGAGATTGAAGGAGGTATATTTCTGCTTCTGCTCTCTTTATTAGATTAGATTAGATTATGAGGACACGCAGTCCTCTTTTATTGTCATTTAGTAATGCATGCATTAAGAAATGATACAATATTCCTCCAGTGTGATATCACAGAAACACAGGACAGACCAAGACTGAAAAACTGACAGAAACCACATAATTATAACATATAGTTACAACAGTGCAACAATACCATAACTTGATGAAGAACAGGCCATGGGCACAGTAAAAAAGTTCAAAGTCTCTCTAAAGTCCCACATCTCACGCAGGCGGGAGAAGGAAGAAAACTCTCCCTGCCATGCCCGACCACAGTCCGACTCTGAGTCGTCTGAAAACTTTGAGCCTCCGATCAGCCCTCTGACACCGAGCACCGAGCACCATCTCTATCCAAACGCTTTGACTCCAGCCCCAGCTGCCAACAGCAGGCAAAGCCGTGGATTTGGGGCCTTCCCTCCGAAGATTCTCGATCGCACAGTAGCAGCGGCAGCGAACCGGGCATTTCAGAAGTTTCTCCAGATGTTCCTCCGTGCTTCACACGTCTGTCTCCATCAAATCAGAATTGTGCACGGCCTCCTACTTACAAATACGATATCATTTCACCGGAGAGCTGCGCGCGCTGCGTCGCACTGCCATCTTCTCCTCCCTCCTCCTATTATATATACTTACTGGAATTGATTTCCTTATTTATTTTTTTTCTATATTTATCAAGTATTGCATTGTACTGTTGCCTCTAAGCTAACAAGTTTCATATTAAACCCGAGTCTGACTATGTTGCAAAGTGTCAGCACAATTATATAGTTAAGCGCGTTATATTCAATAAAAAATAATTTCTTGCCTCTCCAGATTCCTATGGGAAGACCAGAAAACCATAGGACATAGGAGCAGAATGAGGCCATTCAACCCATCAAGTCCGCTCCGCCATTCCACCGTGGCTGATCCCGGATCCTGCCTCCACCCCGTACATCTGCCCTCTCACCGTATCCTTTGATGCCCTGACCTGATCGGGAAACAATCAACTTCCACCTTAAACATACCCACAGACTTGGCCTCCGCCCCAGTCTGTGGCAGAGCGTTCCACAGATTCACTACTCTCTGGCTAAAAAAATTCCCCCTTACCTCTGTTCTAAAAGGTTACCCCTCAGTTTTGAGGCTGTGTGCCCTCTAGTTCTGGATACCCCCGACCATAGGAAACATCCTCTCCACCTCCGCCCTGTCTAGTCCGTTCAACATTCGGTAGGTTTCAATGAGACCACCCCCCCCCGCCCCCCGGCATTCTTCTAAATTCCAGCGAGTACAGGCCCAAAGCGGCCAAACGCTCCTCATATGTTAACCCCTTCACTCCCGGAATCATCCTCGCGAACCTCCTCTGGGCCCTCTCCAATGACGACCCGTCCCCTTCTGAGATACGGGGCCCAATGCCTCGTTGACATTGAGAAAGAGGTTATTTACAGAGGTAGGTGGAGGGGAAAAGCAGTATTGCGGAGGCAGGGAGCGTTGTGTTGGCAGGCAAATTGGACCGGATCCAAGTAATTTTAGAGCCACAGGGAGACAGGATCTCCTGTGGCGTTTAGTGGTGGAGTCCGTCTGTTACTGAGGAGCACATTTGAGGGCTGCGCCCTCTCGTTCTGAGTACCCCCAACCCCCACCGTAGGAAACATCTTCTCCCCACCCAGCCCTTCCAACATTCGGCAGAAACAAGTGGGCTGAAATTACATTCGTGCTCAGCTTCAAACGGTCGATCGTAAACAAGCAAAAAAGAAAATGTATCTCTGAGGAAACAACACTTTGGAAAAAAACTTTGCCCAGTGTGATAAACGTCCTTTGAATCTTTAAAGTAAGAAATCGTGGGAAGATCAGGTGTAGAGCCCTTGAGAGTGAGTCCAAAGGTTCTGGAATCATCTCACAGCTGAGGTGAGTAGGAGGAGGGGACCTTCAGAGGGAGTAGTTTTTATTGTTGGCCTCCAAACTGCCGGTGAAGGAATCTCACGCAGAAACACTCTATTAAGCAAAGAAACACTTGAAAGTTCCTTAACTAGTACAAGCAGTGCGTGGGAGGGCAATATCCAACAGCTGGAAGGTTGCAGCAGGCTGGAATCTTTCTCAGAAATCGGTCAGCTGGTGGGCCCGCGCTCCAGAGTGCTCCTCAGCAAAGTGACCTTACGCCACAAGGCACACAACCCCGAGGTTGATTTCCTTGCGGTCAGTCACAGTCAGTCAAGTCAAGCCAAAGTTTATTGTCGTTTAACTATACACACGTGTAACGTCAAATGAGACAACATTTCTCCGGACCCAGGCAGAAGGCACACTAGTGCAGGTAACTCACCATATAACAGACTGGTTCCTTCAGGTTGTTACAGCCAGGGGTAGGGTAATGGGCACAAGCTCCCACTACCTATTAAATCCTCCCAATGACGTGGGCCTCAGATAGCCTCTGACAGACCAAGTCCAGCTCCTGACCTTCACGTGAGGCTTAGCTACTAAGCCCGGCAAAACCACTTCTACCAGGCCTGGTGGAGTTGTTTCTGCTGACAGGAGAAGGGGCAAAGGTGGGTTACTGGCACCTTAAAACCAGTCGGTCCAGGCTGGTGGGGCTTACCAGGCCGCAGTTGGCAGCTCATCTAGGAGAGGGAAAACTCTGATCTCAAACCTCCGCCGCCTTACGGCTGTACCCGCTCACGGGGAAGGCTTCGGGAATAAACCCCGAGCGAAATGTGGTAAATTGGATCAGCAAATTTGCTGATGATACAAAGATTGGAGGTGTAGTGGACAGTGAGGAAGGTTTTCAAAGCCTGCAGAGGGATTTGGACCAGCTGGAAAAATGGGCTGAAAAATGGCAGATGGAGTTTAATACAGACAAGTGTGAGGTATTGCACGTTGGAAGGACAAACCAAGGTAGAACATACAGGGTTAATGGTAAGGCACTGAGGAGTGCAGTGGAACAGAGGGATCTGGGAATACAGATACAAAATTCGCTAAAAGTGTCATCACAGGTAGATAGGGTCGTAAAGAGAGCTTTTGGTACATTGGCCTTTATTAATCGAAGTGTTGAGTATAAGAGCTGGAATGTCATGATGAGGTTGTATAAGGCATTGGTGAGGCCGAATCTGGAGTATTGTGTTCAGTTTTGGTCACCAAATTACAGGAAGGATATAAATAAGGTTGAAAGAGTGCAGAGAAGGTTTACAAGGATGTTGCCGGGACTTGAGAAACTCAGTTACAGAGAAAGGTTGAATAGGTTAGGACTTTATTCCCTGGAGCGTAGAAGAATGAGGGGAGATTTGATAGAGGTATATAAAATTATGATGGGTATAGATAGAGTGAATGCAAGCAGGCTTTTTCCACTGAGGCTGGGGGAGAAAAAAACCAGAGGACATGGGTTAAGGGTGAGGGGGGAAAAGTTTAAAGGGAACATTAGGGGGGGGGCTTCTTCACACAGAGAGTGGTGGGAGTATGGAATGAGCTGCCAGACAAGGTGGTAAATGCGGGTTCTTTTTTAACATTTAAGAATAAATTGGACAGATACATGGATGGGAGGTGTATGGAGGGATATGGTCCGTGTGCAGGTCAGTGGGACTAGGCAGAAAATGGTTCGGCACAGCCAAGAAGGGCCAAAAGGCCTGTTTCTGTGCTGTAGTTTTTCTATGGTTTCGATGGTTTCTATGGAAAAATCCGGACCCTGAGGCAGTCAGACGTTGAGTTCAACGCTGACTGGCAACTCCTGGTGCCAAACTGTATCGGTCTCTGCCATTCGTTTGGGTTCATCAGCTGCGTGGAGAGGGGGAGCCTGTTACACGGGGCAACAGCTCGCTCTCCGTATCGTACTGCCCTGGCTCGCGTATCGAACCTATACAGCCAGGACACAACATCCACGGTCAAACCTGGCCAGTGTTGGCCCTCAGCAGCAGCAGAATGCACTGTAACTTAGGAAAGTAAGGATGAAATCTACAGATGAATTACACATAAATGAACAAAATAAAGGAGATAAATTAAATATTCTCGGGGACGGAACAGAGTAACCGGTGACACTTCGAATGCGACGCGGCCGGGAGTTCAGAAGTCTGATAGCCTGGGGGAAGAAACCGTTTCCCATCCTGAACGTTCTTGTCTCAAATTCAAAATGCAAACTAAATTTATTACGTTACCACTCACCACCCCGAGATTCGCTTTCTTGGGGTCATTCACAGTAAATATAAGAATAGGATCACTGAAAGACTGTACTTAACAGGGCAGATGGACAACCAGCCTGCAAAAGACAGCAAACTGTGAATACAAACACACAGACAAATTAATAAATATGTAAATCCCAAGATCATGAGACGAAGAGTGGGGGAGGGGGATGGGGAGCAAGAAGCTGGGAGCTGATAGGTGAAAAAGGCTGGAGAGGAAGGAATCTGATCGGAGAGGAGAGTGGACCGTGGGAGAAAGGGAAGGAGGAGAGACACCAGGAGGAGGTGATGGGTGGGAAAGGTAAAGGGCTGGAGAGGAAGGAATCTGGTCGGAGAGGAGAGTGGACCGTGGGAGAAAGGGAAGGAGGAGGGACACCAGGGGGAGGTGATGGGTGGGAAAGGTAAAGGGCTGGAGAGGAAGGAATCTGATCGGAGAGGAGAGTGGACCGTGGGAGAAAGGGAAGGAAGAGGGACACCAGGGGGAGGGGATGGGTGGGAAAGGTAAAGGGCTGGAGAGGAAGGAATCGGATCGGAGAGGAGAGTGGACCGTGGGAGAAAGGGAAGGAGGAGGGACACCAGGGGGAGGTGATGGGTGGGAAAGGTAAAGGGCTGGAGAGGAAGGAATCGGATCGGAGAGGAGAGTGGACCGTGGGAGAAAGGGAAGGAGGAGGGACACCAGGGGGAGATGATGGGCAGGTGAGGAGAAGTGAGGAATAGAGGAAGGTAGGGAAGGGGGGGTGGGGAATTTTGTTTACCGGACGGAGAAATCAATATTCATGCCATCAGCTCCCGGCCTCCACGTGTGGCTTGGCTACTGAGCCCAGCGGTACCGTTTCTACTGACAGGAGAAGGGGCAAAGGTGGGTTACCGGCGCCTTAAAACCAGTCTCTTCGGGCTGGTGGGGCTCGTCAGGCCGTGGTTGGCAGCTCATCTCGGAGAAGGAAAACTCTGATCTCAAACCTCCGCTGCCTTGTGGCTGTACCCGCTCACGGGGAACGATTCGGGAGTAAATCCTGAGGGAAAAATCCGGAGCTGGAGTCCCTGAAGCAGTCCGACGTTGAGTTCAACGCTGACTGGCAACTCCTGGTGCCAAACTGTATCGGGTCTCTGCCGTTCCTTTGGGTTCATCAGCTGCGTGGAGAGGGGGAGCCTGTTACACGGGGCAACAGCTCGACCACAGTATTGTACTGCCCGGGCTTGCGTTAGTGATTGGCCTATCACGTAGACAGCTGGGATGAAACATCCGTAGTCGACCTCGGCCCGCAGAGGGGCTCCTGTCACGTGCACATTGCATTGGTCGGTTGCGTTTGTTACCAACACGTCAGAAAGCATTCATTTTTTCTGGGGGGTGGTGGCAGACCCCAAGTGTCACCACACATTCCAGCTTCCACACAGCACGTCCCAGAATGCTCGGCGCCGGCCACAGCAGCAGAAGGGGGCCAAAAAAAACGCAAGAGCAACTCCTAACCCAGTCACATGCACAGACTGGCCTGCCACCCCAGCGCAGGCCCCCTCCGGGCTTCCTGTCCTCGGCCCCGGAGTCTCATGGGCATCGGGCCTCCGGCTTCGGAGCAGCCCAAGGTCGCAGGCCTCGGACCTCCGGCATCAGTGACCCGGGGCGCTCGTGGGCATCGGGCCTCCGGCTTCGGAATTCGGCTCAAGGTCGCAGGCCTCGGACCTCCGGCCTCAGTGACCCCGGGCCCTCGTGGGCATCGGCCCTCCGGCTTCGGACTTCGGCTCAAGGTCGCAGGCCTCGGACCTCCGGCCTCAGTGACCCCGGGCCCTCGTGGGCATCGGCCCTCCGGCTTCGGACTTCGGCTCAAGGTCGCAGGCCTCGGACCTCCGGCCTCAGTGACCCCGGGCCCTCGTGGGCATCGGCCCTCCGGCTTCGGACTTCGGCTCAAGGTCGCAGGCCTCGGACCTCCGGCCTCAGTGACCCCGGTCTGGATTTCTTCTTTGAAGCAGCCCGCCTCTCCTTCCACAGGAAGGACGCTCGTCCGAGCCTTCTCCTCCGACCTGACTTCTCAGTTGTGCGTGTGAGCTCAGTGAAATGATCTCAACGTCACCTCTTTGGTCAGGGGAGCAGAGCGGGTCGTCTTCCCCTCCCAAGGAGATGGGGGCAATCGGGGCCCCCCTCCACCAGCCCCATTCTAACCCATTTTTACAGGCGTGCGCCATCGAGAGCGCCCTGGCCAGACGCGTCACTGTCTGGGTCGGGATTTGCAAAGCATCCGATCGCTGGTCCGTACAGAGAGTTGTGAGGAATGCTGTGAGGATCATCGGAGTCTCCCTTCCGCCCACCAGAGATATTTATCAGGGGGGCTGTGGACACAGAGTCGTAGCATTGTCAATGATCCGTCCCACAATCTCTTTGACCGCAACCCCCCGCCACCACCAGACAGGAGGTACCATAGCATTCAGACAAAAAACTGTTAGGATGGGAAACAGCTTCTTCCCCCGGGCTGTGAGACTGTACACCTCCCTGACAGCACCAGCTCTCATCACGTATGGCTCATCAGTAGTGTTATACTGTTTACTTTTTAACTGGTGTTGTAAACGCACCTTTTAATTTGTGGTAATATAACTTTATATGTTGTGTGTGTCAGTTATATGTACTGTGTTGTGCACCTTGGTCCGGGGGAACGTTGTTTCGTTTGACGGTATACTTTATGTGTTGTGTGTGTGAGTTATATGTACTGTGTTGTGCACCTTGGTCCGGGGGAACGTTGTTTCGTTTGACGGTATACTTTATGTGTTGTGTGTGTGAGTTATATGTACTGTGTTGTGCACCTTGGTCCGGGGGAACGTTGTCTCGTTTGACGGTACACTTGAATGACAGTCAACTTGAACTTCAAGCTACTCCCTCTGGGCTTGTCATGCTCTGCTCTTCGTCTTTCACACTTGCCCTCCTGGTTAGTGAGAACAGATCTGCCGGGTCTAGGCTCCTGGCAGCTGAAGATCAGGCCGCCTGTGGCAGGGTGAAGCTCCTGGAAGTTACAGCTTCTCCAGAAGTGGCGGAGCCCAAAACTCCATGACACCTGAAGGAGGTGGCGGAGGTGACCGAGGGATTCCTTTATCCACGATTACGGGGATGGCCGTGCTCACGGAGTGGTTTGAAAATGAGAAAGTAGATTTTAAATATCAGGATGTCTATTCGCTGGGAGCAGTAGAAACCAACGAGGGCACTGAAAATGGGTCAAATGGAAAGTATCCGAGTACGAAAAAGTTGCCAGATACAACCATGAGATTCATTTTCTTGCAGACATTGATAGGAAATTAAAGAAATACAATAAAATTTATGAAAAACCATACATATATAAGGACTGATAAACAATGTGCAAAACCAGACAAATTGTGTAAATGACAAAATACAGAGAACATGATTGGTTGAGTGCTTGAAAGTGAATCTGTAGGATCTGGAATCAGTTCAAAGTTGTGAAATCAGTTCCATATTAAATGCTCCTGTATCTCTTTCTTGGTGGCTGAGGGATAATAACTGTTCCTGAACCTGCTGGTGTGGGTCCTGAGGCTCCTGTACCTCCTTCCTGATGGTTGAGGGGTAATAACTGTTCCTGAACCTGGTTCTGTTGTTCCTGAGGCTCCTGTACCTCCTTCCTGATGGTTGAGGGGGTAATAACTGTTCCTGAACCTGGTGGTGTGGGTCCTGAGATTCCTGTACCTTCTTCCTGATGGTTGAGGGGTAATAACTGTCCCTGAACCTGGTGGTGTGTGTCCTGAGGCTCCTGTACCACCTTCCTGATGGTTGAGGGGTAATAACTATTCCTGAACCTGGTGGTGTGGGTCCTGAGGCTCCAGTCCCTCCTTCCTGATAGTTGAGGGGTAATAACTGTCCCTGAACCTGGTGGTGTAGGACCTGAGGCTCCTGTACCTCCTTCCTGATGGTTGAGGGGTAATAACTGTCCCTGAACCTGGTTCTGTTGTTCCTGAGGCTCCTGTACCTCCTTCCTGATGGTTGAGGGGGTAATAACTGTTCCTGAACCTGGTGGTGTGGGTCCTGAGATTCCTGTACCTTCTTCCTGATGGTTGAGGGGTGATAACCTGGTTCGCCCAGACTTTCAATCTCCCTCCTATATGCCGTTTCATCACAAACAAGAGATTCTGCAGATGCTGGAAATCCAGAGCAACACACACACACACACACACACACACACACACACAGACCCACACAGACACACACACACACACACAGACACACACACACACACACACCCACACACACACACACACACACACACACACACACACAGACCCACACAGACACACACACACACACACACACACACACATACACACACACACACAGACACACAGACACAGACACACACAGACACACACACACACACACACACACACATACACACACACACACACCCACACACACACACAGACACACACACACACACACACACACACATACACACACACAGACACACAGACACAGACACACACAGACACACACACACACACACACACACACACACACACACACACAGACACACACACACACAGACAAAATGCTGGAGAAACTCAGCAGGTCAGGCAGCGTCGATTGAAAAGAGTGAACTGTTGACGTTTCAGGCCGAGACCCTTCATCAGGGCTGGAGTGACAATGATGAGGAGTCAGAGTTAGTTGGTTGGTGCAGAGGAAGAAGAAACACAAAGTGATAGGGGAGACCGAGTTTGGGGAGGGGGGTGTGAAAGGGTGCAGTGAAGAGCTCGGAGGTTGATAGGTGAAAGAGATACGAGGTTGAAGAAGTGGAGAGGGCAGAAGGGCATGGAAGAAAGTAAAGAGGGAGGAGAACAAAGGGAGGTGATGGGCAGGCAAGGAGAGAGGGAAATGGGCATGGGGAATGGAGAAGGATGAGTTTGGGTTATGACTGGAAGCTTGAGAAATCGATGTTGATGCCATCAGGTTGGAGGCTGCCCAGACGGAATATAAGGTGTTGCTCCTCCAACCTGAGTGTGGCTTCATCTTGACAGTAGAGGGGGCCGCGGACTGACATGTCAGAATGGGAGTGGGAAGAGGAATTAAAATGGGTGCCATTTTGCCCTACCGCCTATAATTCGGCCGGCAACGGTGGTGTCGTCAGCTGCCTCGGAACACAAGGATATAGAAACATAGAAAACCTACAGCACAATACAGGCCCTTAGGCCCACAAAGTTGTGCCGAACATGTCCTTACCTGAGAACTTCCTCGGCTTACCCATAGCCCTCCATTTTTCTAAGCTCCATGTACCTATCCAAAAGTCTCTTAAACGACCCTATTGTATCCGCCCCCACCACTGTCACCGGCAGCCCATTCCACACACTCACCACTCTCTGTGTAAAACATTTACCCCTGACATCTCCTTTGTACCTACTCCCCAGCACCTTAAACCTGTGCCCTCTTGTGGCAACAATTTCAGCCCTGGGGAAAAAGACTCTGACTATCCACACGATCAATGCCTCTCATCATCTTTTACACCTCTATCAGGTCATCTCTCATCCTCCGTCGCTCCAAGGAGAAAAGGCCGAGTTCACTCAACCTATTTTCATAAGGCATGCTCCCCAATCCAGGCAACATCCTTGTAAATCTCCCCGCACCCTTTCTATGGTTTCCACATCCTTCCTGTAGTGAGGCGACCAGAACTGAGCACAGTACTCCAAGTGGGGTCTGACCAGGGTCCTATACAGCTGCAACATTACCTCTCGGCTCCTAAATTCAATTCCACGATTGATGAAGGCCAATACACCGTATGCCTTCTTAACCACAGAGTCAACCTGCGCGGCAGTTTTGAGCGTCCTAGGGACTCGGACCCTAAGATCCCTCTGATCCTCCCCACTGCCAAGAGTCTTACCATTAATGCTGTATTCTGCCATCATATTTGACCTACCAAAACAAACCACCTCACACTTATTTGGGTTGAACTCCATCTGCCACTTCTCAGCCCAGTTTTGCACCCTATCAATGTCCCACTGTAACCTCTGACAGCCCTCCGCACTATCCACAACATCCCCAACTTTTGTGTCATCAGCAAACTTACTAACCCCTCCCTCCACTTCCTCATCCAGGTCATTTATAAAAATCACGAAGTTCTTACATTCTCATGGAGAGGCATTTGTTCTAAATATGGTATTGGAGCTGTAGCTAACCACATAATCATAGGTATAGGTTGAGGCAGGGTTCTTGGCGACGGTGATAGTTCAGCTATAAACGGCAGGCAGTTCTGGGAGAGTTCCGTCCTTTATTAAACCCTGCGATGGGGTTTCAACCACAGACGAAGCCAAAAATTACTCCACATCCATCCATTCTTCATCTGACACACACACACACAAAAAACAAAAATTCCTTGTGGTTAAGGCAACAGTTCTTGGGATTCTTCAATATAATTGGAAACAGCGCCATCACCGAGACGTTCTAGACGGCAGGAGAAGCGGGAAGTGCCTTGTAGAGAATTCCACAGCACCTAGGGATGGAGTTCCTCCTTTCAAGAGGGGTCTCGGTGGTGTTGCGGGGGAGGGGGGTGGACTCTGAAAGCACAGTGTGTGATGACGTGGAGAGGTCCCATTCCCAGCTTACGGGCGCACGGGGCTCACGGTGAACGAGGAGCCCTGGCGATTCCGGTCCGGCTGGGCCCGGGATCCCAAGAGATTTCCGTACACACTCTTCCTCCTGTCGGTTGGGGCTGGGCTCTCCACTTGACAATTGCTTTTTTTAAAAAAACAAAAGAAAGAGGGAAAAATCTGCTTCCATTTAATAAATGCATGTTTCCCTCGCCGTCAGTAATTTAGTGCCAATCGGGAGCATCTGTGCCTGCGTGTTTTGGACATTCCTGGCTCCGTCTCCCTGGCTACAATAATTGGTGCGAGAGGCATGAATGACACTTCCCTTCAGTTAAGCAACAACTTGCGCAGGATCAGAATCAATGCACAGGATCGGAATCAATGCGCAGGATCGGAATCAATGCGCAGGATTGGAATCAATGCGCAGGATCGGAATCAATGCGCAGGATCAGAATCAATGCGCAGGATCGGAATCAATGCGCAGGATTGGAATCAATGCGCAGGATAGGAATCAATGCGCAGGCTCGGAATCAATGCGCAGGATCGGAATCAATGCGCAGGATTGGAATCAATGCGCAGGATAGGAATCAATGCGCAGGCTCAGAATCAATGCGCAGGATCGGAATCAATGCGCAGGATTGGAATCAATGTGCAGGGTAGGAATCAATGCACAGGATCAGAATCAATGCGCAGGATTGGAATCAATGCGCAGGATAGGAATCAATGCGCAGGCTCAGAATCAATGCGCAGGATCGGAATCAATTCGCAGGATCGGAATCAATGCACAGGATCGGAATCAATGCGCAGGATCGGAATCAATGTGCAGGGTAGGAATCAATGCGCAGGATTGGAATCAATGCGCAGGATCGGAATCAATGCGCAGGATCGGAATCAATGCACAGGATCGGAATCAATGCGCAGGATCGGAATCAATGTGCAGGGTAGGAATCAATGCGCAGGATTGGAATCAATGCGCAGGATCGGAATCAATGCGCAGGATTGGAATCAATGCGCAGGATCGGAATCAATGCGCAGGATCGGAATCAATGCGCAGGATCGGAATC
Source organism: Mobula hypostoma (assembly GCF_963921235.1). Lineage (NCBI taxonomy): Eukaryota > Metazoa > Chordata > Chondrichthyes > Myliobatiformes > Myliobatidae > Mobula > Mobula hypostoma. Next base: position 1,876,015 of record NC_086129.1, on the reverse strand, counting down.
AATGTGCAGGGTAGGAATCAATGCGCAGGATTGGAATCAATGCGCACGATGGGAATCAATGTGCAGGGTAGGAATCAATGCACAGGATCGGAATCAATGCGCAGGACCAGAAAAAGGCCGCCGGGGGTTGCAGCCTCAACCAGCCCCATCATGGGCACTAGACTCCCCACCCTCAAGGATGTTTTCAATGGACAATGCCTCAGGAAGGCCTCCGTCATTCAGGACTTCCCCACAACCCAGGATGCGGCCTCTTCTCAATGTTACCATCAGGGAGGAGGTCGTCGTCATCGTGGCTATCCCTCGAGGTTGAGGGTGATGGTCTTCGCTCTGAAGAAGTGGCCCACAGAGTGAAGATGCCTGTGCGTGTATTTGTTTAACGTGTACTTGATGTTATACTCCAAGAAGCACACGATACTTCACAAATCAACCGACTGATTCCAATGGCATGGAAACCACGACGATTGGAGCTGATGGATTTGTTGCAGCCTTCATCCGCCTTCACAGCCGTTGAGTTCGAAGTCACTGCGTCCGCCTGTTCCACCGTTGAGGTCTTGGTTGGATTGTTCTTTGTCAGGGACCTCACCCTCGACCTTACAGCCATAGGTGACCCTACCAGGAGCACAGCTCCAGACGGCATCGCTCTCGGGATCACAGGACCACACAAGCTTCTCCACCACGACAAGGTGACAATCCACGGAGATGCATCAGGGAGGAGGTACAGGAGCCTGAAGGCACACACTCAATGATTCAGCAACAGCTTCTTCCTCTCTACCGTCCAATTTCTGGATGCACAATGAAGAAGAAGAAGAAGAATATCTTTATTGTCATTGTTGTGGAGCAAGGAAACACAGTTTAGCAGTTCAACGTTTTGCAGCATGACAAAGAATATATACATAAAATAAACTCTAAAACCTCAGGAGTGCGTCCAAAATTAATAATATATGGATGAGGGGGTAGGACTATTGCACACCTGCCATTCCTAGTTCCCATGAACCCATGAATGCTACCTCACGACTGTTTTTTTCTTAGCTCTATTATTTGACTTAGCTTTTAAATATATGAAACCCCGCTGGTTTCCTTGGCTGCGTAAGTCTGGGGAAGACACACTCCGGTCCCGCCAAACCTGTGAGATTGAGATGGCTGTCCCACCCCGGACCCCGGTTTGTGTGGATGCCCATGTCATTTGCTACCCTGGTACAAATTATCGGCACAAAATAACAGACAGAAGTAACAGACGAAGGGTCTCGGCCCGAAACGTTGACTGATCGTTTCCACGGATGCTGCCCGACCTGCTGAGTTCCTCCAGCGTGTTGTGAGTGTTGCTTCGACCCCAGCATCTGCAGAGTACTTTGTGTTTAAACTAACAGACAGCACACGGCATACGATTCAAGGAATTATATTTATGAATCTTAACTTAGTAAAGAAAAGGGCCCATTTTAATCAGAACAGTCAAACAGTCATTAAGTTGGAGCTCAACGTTTCACCAATATTCACCAATCCTCAATCGAGCTCGGTCCCTGGCTTCATCGAATCACCGTCCCGCTCCGGGTCGAATCCTACGACTTGTTCTCTCCAATAAACAATAGGTGCAGAAATAGACCATTCGGCCCTTCAAGCCTGCACCGCCATTCTGAGATCATGGCTGATCATCTACTATCAATACCTGGTTCCTGCCTTGTCCCCATAACCCTTGATTCCCCTATCCATAAGATACCTATCTAGCTCCTTCTTGAAAGCATCCAGAGAATTGGCCTCCACTGCCTTCTGAGACAGTGCGTTCCACACCTCCACAACTCTCTGGGAGAAGAAGTTCCTCCTCAACTCTGTCCTAAATGACCTACCTCTTATTCTTAAACCATGCCCTCTGGTACTGGACTCTCCCAGCATCTGGACCATATTTCCCGCCTCTATCTTGTCCAATCCCTTATATGTCTCAATCAGATCCCCCCTCAATCTCCTTAATTCCAGCGTGTACAAACCCAGTCTCTCTAACCTCTCTGCGTAAGACAGTCCGGACATCCCAGGAATTAACCTAGTGAACCTACGCTGCACCTCCTCCATAGCCAGGATGTCCTTCCTTAACCCTGGAGACCAAAACTGCACACAATACTCCAGGTGAGGTCTCACCAGGACCCTGTACAAATGCAAAAGGATTTCCTTGCTCTTGAACTCAATTCCCTTCGTAATAAAGGCCAACATTCCATTAGCCTTCTTCACTGTCTGCTGCACTTACTCATTCACCTTCAGAGACTGATGAACAAGTACTCCTAGATCTCTTTGTATTTCTCCCTTACCTAACTCCACATCGTTCAGATAATAATCTGCCTTCCTGTTCTTGCTCCCAAAGTGAATAACCTCACACTTACTCACATTAAGCGCCATCTGCCAAGTTTCTGCCCACTCACCCAGCCTATCCAAGTCACCTTGAATTCTCCTAACATCCTCATCACATGTCACACTGCCACCCAGCTTAGTATCATCAGCAAACTTGCTGATGTTATTCACAATGCCTTCCTCTAAATCATTGATGTAAATCGTAAACAGCTGAGGTCCCAATACCGAGCCCTGTGGCACCCCACTAGTCACCACCTGCCATTCCGAGAAACACCCATTCACTACTACCCTTTGTTTTCTATCTGCCAACCAGTTTTCTATCCATGTCAATATCCTCCCCCCCAATGCCATGAGCTCTGATTTTACCCACCAATCTCCTATGTGGTACCTTATCAAATGCCTTCTGAAAGTCAAGGTACACCACATCCACTGGATCTCCTGCGTCTATCTTCCTGGTTACATCCTCAAAAAACTCCAATAGATTAGTCAAGCATGATTTGCCCTTGGTAAATCCATGCTGGCTCGGCCCAATCCTATCACTGCTATCAAGATATGCCACTATTTCATCTTTAATAATGGACTCTAGCATCTTCCCCACTACTGATGTTAGTTCTCTGTTTTCTCCCTCCCTCCTTTCTTAAAAAGTGGGATAACATTAGCCATTCGCCAATCCTCAGGAACTGATCCTGAATCTAAGGAACATTGGAAAATGATCATCAATGCATCCGCAATTTCCAGAGCCACCTCCTTTAGTACCCTAGGATGCAGACCATCTGGACCTGGGGATTTGTTAGCCTTCAGTCCCATCAGTCTACTCATCACCGTTTCCTTCCTAATGTTAATCTGTTTCAGTTCCTCTGTTACCCTATGTCCTTGGCCCATCCATACATCTGGGAGATTGCTTGTGTCTTCCCTAGTGAAGACAGATCCAAAGTACTTATTAAATTCGTCTGCCATTTCTCTGTTTCCCATAACAATTTCTCCCAATTCATTCTTCAAGGGCCCAACATTGTTCTTAACTATCTTCCTTCTCTTCACATACCTAAAAAAAACTTTTGCTATCCTCCTTTATATTCCTAGCTAGCTTGCATTCATACCTCATTTTTTCTCCCCGTATTGCCTTTTTAGTTAAGTTCTGTTGCTCCTTAAAAATTTCCCAATCATCCGTCTTCCCACTCACCTTAGCTCTGTTATACTTCTTTTTTAATGCTATGCTATCTCTGACTTCCTTTGTCAACCACTGTGGCCACTTTCCCCCCTTTGAATCCTTCCTTCTCCGGGGGATGAACTGATTTTGCATCTTGTGCATTATTCCCAAGAATACCTGCCATTGCTGTTCCACTGTCTTCTCTCTTCAACTCCTGCTGAACAAAAGCCCAAGCCCAGCCTTAGTGTCCCTCACGAGAAAAAAAACTCCCTCAGTTCTCCACCACCCTGATTGGATGGCCCACATTCCTAAGCATCCCTTATCTTCAACAGTAACCCGAACAGGCTGAAAGCAGAACAGGCTGCTCTCACAGAACTGCCAAATGAAATACATACAGCAGAACAGTAAAAGTATCAACCAGGACATTACATGTATCACACAAGAAATTTCACGACATATTCCAGTGATAACAAATCTGATTTTGATTCTGATGTGGTGGATTTCTTCATTGAAGGACATCTTCAATGGACGATGCTTCAAGAAGTTGCCCATTGTTAAGAGCCCCCATCACCCAGGACGTGCCCTCTTCTCACTGTTACCATCGGGGAGGAGGTGCAGGAGCCTGAAGACACACACTCAATGATTCAGGTACCATACTATCCAGAACGTGGTGTGAGTTGGGACACAAGAGTTGAGGATGACCGATGGTTTGTGCTCAGGGTCAGATATGGGAGCAGAGTTAGGCCTTTCAGTCCACCGAGTCTTCTGCATCATTTCATCCAATTTCCCCCTCAACCCCAATCTCCTGCCCCTTCCCGATGCTCCTTCACATCCCAACTAACCAAGAACCTATCAGCCTCTGCCTTCCCCGTGACCTGGACCCCCACCCCCAGCCGACCGCGGCAACAAATTCCACAGATTCACCACTCTCTCGCTAAAGAAATTCCCCCTCATCTTTGACCCTCTATTCTCAGACTGCGATCTCTGGCCTTGGACTCCTCCGCCATAGGAAACATCCTCTCCACATCCACGAGGACTTTTCAACCTTCGGTAGGTTTCAATGAAATTCCCCTCTCCTTCTTCCGAACTCCAGTGAGCTATCAGACGCTCCTCATAGGATTAGCCTTTCGACCCCGGAACCATTTTTGTGACCCTCCTTTTGAACCCCCTCCAGTGTCAGCACATCCTTCCTCGGATAGGGGGCCCCAGAACTGCCCACAGTACTCCAGTCCTGATGGTGGGTCTCAGCCCAAAACGTCAACTGTTCACTCTCCTCTACGGACGCTGACTGGCCCGCAGTGTTTTGTGTGCGCATTGCCCCGGACTTGCAGCATCTGCAGATTTTCTCCCGATCGCGATATGCCAAGTGAGGTCTTGCCAGTGCCTTGAAAAGCCCCAACTTTTTACACCCTTGCTTTTAAGGGTGAGTTATGTTGTATGGCTACATACCTTGGCTCCACCATCATGGACAGTCTCTCCTTAGACCCCGAGATCAACAGACGGATCGGACGAGCTGCCTCAACGTTCGCCAGGCTGACAAAGAGAGCCTGGGAGAGCAGAAAGCTGACGACGCACACCAAAGTTGCAGTCCACAGGGCCTGCGTCCTCGGCACACTGCTTTACGGCAGCGAGACCTGGAGCCTCTACTACAGACAAGAGCGGCGTCTCAACGCCTTCCACCTTCGCAGCCTGAGACCCATCCTGGACATCACGTGGACTGACCGAATCACCAACAATGAGGTCCTGGCCCGTGCCCAGATACCCAGCCTCTTCACCCTGCTCCAACAACGCCATCTCCGCCGGCTAGGCCACGTACACCGCATGTCAGACGGGAGGATCCCGAAAGACCAGCTGTACGGGGAACTGGCCTCCGGCAAGAGGGCACAAGGGCGGCCCCATCTTCGTTTCAAGGACGTTTGCAAGAGAGACATGAAGTCACTGAAAATGAACGTCAAGAGGTGGGAGGACATCGCAAGCAGTCGCTCTCACTGGAGGCTGGAACTACGCAGAGGCCTAAAAAGAGGAGAAGAGAAGCTGAGGCTTGCTGCTGAAGGAAAGCACACTCGTCGGAAAAACAGCACCAAGACAACACTGGAGGACAGCGCCTTCAAGTGCGGTCGCTGCAGCCGAGACTGTCACTCCCGTGTGGGCCTCTACAGCCACAACAGACGCTGCTCTAACACAGACTGAAGCGAGACCTTCCAGGCGCAGATCCATGGTCCCGCGAGACTAACGGATACCACCGACACGTTGTATGTGTGGATGTGTGGGGCAATCGAGACCATAAGACGTTTGGAGTGACAGGAAAGGACCTTGCCTTCCTCTCCTTGTCCCTGTGTTTGAAATTACGAGCGGCTTCTCGCCGAGCACCTCTGCATTGCCCTGTGGTCTCCGGAGAAGGTACTGGATTAGATTAGATTAGACTATGAGGACGCGCAGTCCTCTTTTATTGTCATTTAGTAATGCATGCATTAAAAAATGATACAATGTTCCTCCAGTGTGATATCACAGAAACACAGGACAGACCAAGACTGAAAAACTAACAAAACCACATAATTATAACACATAGTTACAACAGTGCAGCAATACCATAACTTGATGAAGAACAGGCCATGGGCACGGTAATAAAAGTTCGAAGTCTCTTGAAAGTCCCACATCTCACGCAGACGGGAGAAGGAAGAAAACTCTCCCTGCCATGCCCGACCACAGTCTGACTCTGAGTCGTCTGAAAACTTCGAGCCTCCGATCAGCCCTCTGACACCGAGTACCGAGTACCATCTCTATCCGAACGCTTTATCCTCAACCTCGGTCGCCAGCAGCAGGCAAAGCCGAGGATTTGGGGCCTTCCCCTCCAGAGATTCTCGATCACACGGTAGCAGCGGCAGCGAACCGGGCATTTCAGAAGTTTCTCCAGATGTTCCTCTGTGCTTCTCACATCTGTCTCCATCAAATCAGAATTGTGCACGGCATCCTACTTACAAATACGATATCATTTCACCGGAGAGCTGCGCGCGCTGCGTCGCGCCGTCATCTTCTCCTCCCGCCGGATGAGGATGAGGTGATAAGGCCATAAAACACAGGAGCAAAACTCGGCTTTCCAGTAAAGGACTTCCCTCACAACGTGACCGATAACGAACTCCATACCTGTAGGCCATAAGATGTAGTCGGAGGACTGGGCCACTTGGCCCTTCGAATCTACTCGGCCATTCCCTTGTGGATTGCCCTTCTCAATTCCTGTTCTCCTGTCTTCTCCCCATAACCTTTGAGGCCCTGACTACCCAAGAACCTTCCAGCCTCCGCTTTAAGTTTACTCAATAACTCGGCCTTCACAGTCGTGTGTGGCAATGAATTCCACAGATTCATCGCCCTCTGGCTGCAGAAATTCCTCCACGTCTCCGTTCAAAGTAGACATCCCTCAATTCTAAGGCAGTGCCCTCTTGCCCTAGACTCACCCACTATAGGAAACACCTTCTCCACATCTGCTCTGTCCAAACCTTTCAATATTCAATAGGGTTCACCGAGCTCTCCCTTAATTCTTCTGAACTCTGGCGAGTACAGGCCCAGAGCTGTCAAATGCTCCTAATACATTAACCCTTTCGTTCCTGGAATAATTCTCGCAAACCTCCTCAGGCCCCTGTCCAATGCTGGCACGTCTCTTCTTAGATAAGGGGGCCCAAAACAGCTCACAAAGTTCTATCATGTTACGATCTCGGTCCGAAACCAATCTGGAAAATTTACGAAGAAGAATAAGGACAAAAAGATGACAAATTTTAGAAGGCACACTTGGATTAACACTAGGACAGAAGGAGGGGGACAGGAATAACAGACATAAAAAATTTACGCAACTGTCAGATAAGTCTTCTAAGGATCTATTTTCATCAACAGGACTCGGGACTCTGCGCGAGGATGTGCAGTTCTGATAAGGAGTACACTCCACAAAACTTAAATGAAAGTGCAACCCAGAAAAATGAAGAAATTATCACTATAGAAGAAAAGGTTAACCAATGGAAGAGCATAACTCTCCATGGAGACATTCCCAGCAGTCTGAGCAGACTAGATGTTGCCAAGGAAACGCCTGTCTTGGAGCTGGAGACCTCTTCCCAGAAACAGAGGGGGGTCCTTGGGGAAATACAGGGCCAGGTGGTTAGCACACAAAAAAAAGTGATCAAAAATGCATCACAATAGGTCAACAAATTGAAGATGATCCATTCCTTAAAATGAACCATTGACGAGAGCTTGAATCTAAGCCAGGAGGTCAAAGTTCAAAGTTAACTTTGCTATATATGTGCATCCATGTTGCCATATACAACCCTGAGATTCAATTTCCTGCGGGCCTACTCGGCAAACCTCTGGAATAGCGATTGTAAACGGGATCAATGAAAGATCGGCTAGAATGCAGAAGACACCAGACTGTGCAAATGCAGATATAATTAACGAGAACATGAGATAGAGAGTCTGCAAAGTGAGACCATTGGTTGTGGGTCTCGGTGATGGGGCAAGTGAGTGCAGTCATCCCCTTTTGTTCAAGAGCCTGATGGTTGAGGGGTAGTAACTGTTCCTGAACCTGATGGTGTGGGTCCTGAGGCTCCTATACCTCCTTCCTGATGGTTGAGGGGTAATAACTGTCCCTGAACCTGGTGGTGTGGGTCCTGAGGCTCCTGTACCTCCTTCCTGATGGTTGAGGGGTAATAACTGTCCCTGAACCTGGTGGTGCGGGTCCTGAGGCTCCTGTACCCGCTTCCTGATGGTTGAGGGGTAGTAACAGTTCCTGAACCTGATGATGTGGGTCCTGAGGCTCCTGTACCTCCTTCCTGATGGTTGAGGGGTAATAACTGTTCCTAAACCTGGTGGTGTGGGTCCCGAGGCTCCTGTACCTCCTTCCTGATGGTTGAGGGGTAATAACTGTTCCTGAACCTGGTGGTGTGGGTCCTGAGTCTCCTGTACCTCCTTCCTGATGGTTGAGGGGGTAATAACTGTTCCTGAACCTGGTGGTGCGGGTCCTGAGGCTCCTGTACCTCCTTCCTGATGGTTGAGGGGGTAATAACTGTCCCTGAACCTGGTGGTGTGGGTCCTGAGGCTCCTGTACCTCCTTCCTGATGGTTGAGGGGTAATAACTGTCCCTGAACCTGGTGGTGTGGGTCCTGAGTCTCCTGTACCTCCTTCCTGATGGTTGAGGGGTAATAACTGTCCCTGAACCTGGTGGTGTGGGTCCTGAGTCTCCTGTACCTCCTTCCTGATGGTTGAGGGGGTAATAACTGTCCCTGAACCTGGTGGTGTGGGCCCTGAGTCTCCTGTACCTCCTTCCTGATGGTTGAGGGGGTAATAACTGTCCCTGAACCTGGTGGTGTGGGTCCTGAGGCTCCTGTACCTCCTTCCTGATGGTTGAGGGGTAATAACTGTCCCTGAACCTGGTGGTGCGGGTCCTGAGGCTCCTGTACCTGCTTCCTGATGGTTGAGGGGTAGTAACAGTTCCTGAACCTGATGATGTGGGTCCTGAGGCTCCTGTACCTCCTTCCTGATGGTTGAGGGGTAATAACTGTTCCTAAACCTGGTGGTGTGGGTCCCGAGGCTCCTGTACCTCCTTCCTGATGGTTGAGGGGTAATAACTGTTCCTGAACCTGGTGGTGTGGGTCCTGAGTCTCCTGTACCTCCTTCCTGATGGTTGAGGGGGTAATAACTGTTCCTGAACCTGGTGGTGCGGGTCCTGAGGCTCCTGTACCTCCTTCCTGATGGTTGAGGGGGTAATAACTGTCCCTGAACCTGGTGGTGTGGGTCCTGAGGCTCCTGTACCTCCTTCCTGATGGTTGAGGGGTAATAACTGTCCCTGAACCTGGTGGTGTGGGTCCTGAGTCTCCTGTACCTCCTTGCTGATGGTTGAGGGGTAATAACTGTCCCTGAACCTGGTGGTGTGGGTCCTGAGTCTCCTGTACCTCCTTCCTGATGGTTGAGGGGGTAATAACTGTCCCTGAACCTGGTGGTGTGGGCCCTGAGTCTCCTGTACCTCCTTCCTGATGGTTGAGGGGGTAATAACTGTCCCTGAACCTGGTGGTGTGGGTCCTGAGGCTCCTGTACCTCCTTCCTGATGGTTGAGGGGTAATAACTGTCCCTGAACCTGGTGGTGTGGGTCCTGAGTCTCCTGTACCTCCTTCCTGATGGCAGCAGCGAGAAGAGAGCACGGCCTGGGTGGTGGGGGTCCTTGATGATTGACTCTGCTTTCCTATGACAGCATTTCATGCCGATGTGCTCGATGGTTGGGAGGGCTTTACCCGTGACCCCATGACGTACTGGGCCAAATCCCACTACCCTTTTGTAGGGTTTTCCATTCAAGGGCATTGGTGTTTCCAAACCAGCCTCTGATGTAGCCAGTCAATCTACTCTCCACCACATACCTAGAGAAGTGTTCTAGGTGCCATGTGGACTCTTCGCAAATGCTTAAGGAAGTAAAGGCAGACGTGCTTTCTGTGTGTTGGGTCTAGGACAGGTCCTCCGAGATAGTAATCCAGCAAACAGGAGCTTTCTTCTATTAAAGATTTCACTCTACATCAGATCCTTATTGTTGTTCTCGACAGGGCGATGCAGGGGAAGGGTTGGTAATGGGGACAATCTCCAACTACCTACTAAACGCTCCCAATGGCGTGCGCCTCAAATAGCCTGTGACAACCAAGCCCGACACCTGGCCATGGGCGGCTCCTGGCCCTGGAACTGTTTCTACTGATGGGAGAAGGGGGCAAAGGCCCCTTAGAACCAGTCGCTCCGGGCAGATGGGGCTCGTCAGGCCGCGGTTGGCGGCTCATCCTGGAGAAGGAAAACTCCGATCTCCAACCTCTGCTGCCTTGTGGCCGTACCCGCTCACGAGAAAGGCTTCAGGAGTGAACCCCCGAGGGAAAAATCCAGAGCTGGAGTCCCTGAGGCAGTTCGACGTTGAATTCAACACCGACTGACAACTCCTGCGATGCCGCTGGTACCAAACTGTATCGGGTCTCTGCCATTCCTTTGGGCTCATCAGCTGCGGGGAGAGGGGGAGCTTGCTACCCGGGGCAACAGCTCGCCCTCCGTATCGTACTGCCCGGGCTTGTGTATCGAATGTAGACAGCTGCGACACAATATCCATGGTCGACATTGACCAACGGAGGGCCTCACTCTACGTCTTGTTTCACGCATAAGACAAGGATTAAAGTACTTTGTTAAAGTTTGTAGTCAAGGGAGTTACAAGATAACCAAGCGATTCTTACGTACATGACATTGTTAAATCCGAATAAAGGAAAACAATGCGTTATTTTTTTTGGAAACGCCTGCATCTGCACTCGTGGTTTCATTGGAACATGACACACAGAACTGGAATGGTAACTTTTCCAGCCTGCCTGGGCCGCAAGCAGAACCTCTGGGTTTTGCCGAGAACTTGAGTTTAATTTTAGCTGTGGTTTTGGCCTCACAGGACACAACTGTTGGAGTTACACTGTCGCTGGAACTGGATGTGGGCGATGTTTACTCAGATATGAGGTTTATTTCTCACATGTACAGCCCTGTGCTAAAGTCTTCGGCACACACACACACACATATATATATGTAGCTCCTCCTAAAGGACCACAAACTTGTCAAGATTTGGAGGTTTGTATTCCTCATTGACACAAAGAACATAAGAAACAGGAGCAGGAGTCAGCCACCCAGCCCGTCGAGCCTGCCCCGCCATTCAATAAGACCATGGCTGATCTGACCATGAACTCATCCCCACCTACCTGCCTTTCCCCCGTAACCCTTAATTCCCCTACTGTGGAAAAGTCTATCCAACCTTGTCTTAAATATATTTACCGAAGTAGCCTCCACCGCTTCATTGGTTAGAGAATTCCACAGATTCACCACTCTCTGGGAAAAGCAGTTCCTCCTCATCTCCGTCCTAAATCTACTCCCCCGAATCTTGAGGCTATGTCCCCTAGTTCTAGTCTCACCTACCAGTGGAAACAACTTTCCTTCCTCTATCTTATCTCGCCCTTTCATAATTTTATATGTTTCTATAAGATCTCCTCTCATTCTTCGGAATTCCAGGGAGTACAGTCCCAGGCGACTCAATCTCTCCTCATAGTCTAACCCCTCCTCATCTCTGGAATCAACCTGGTGAACCTCCTCTGCATCGCCTCCAAAGCCAGTATATCCTTCCTAAAGTAAGGAGACCAGAACTGCACACAGTACTCCAGGTGTGGTCTCACCAGTACCCTGCAGCAGAACCAGAGCTATATTGGCTGGAGTCAGAGCTTCACGCGTTGGCTCTTGGTAGGTTCACCCGGGCCAAGTAGGTCAAAGGGTAGAGGCTGGACTAAGAGTGGGTCCACTGGTCCTCCTGGTTTGGGGGTTCAGCCCAGGGCTAACAACTCGGACCGATCAAACAGGACTGTAACAGAAAGAGCAATGAAGAATCCTTCTACATCTGAGTGCGACAGTTTTCCTGAGTCTCCACCCAGCACTGGCGTGACTGATGGTAGTGAAAACCGAGAGGAAGCTACTGACCCGATGAAGGAAGCCCTGAACACCACCAGAGATGGAGGACCTTCATCGCTGCCCTAAAACACATAGATATACTGTACATAGCTCAGGAGACTTGTGCATGCAGTACTGCAGTAACTTTATGTATTGCACTGTACTGCTGACGCAAAGAAAACAGACTTCATGACATTTGTGAGTGATGATAAACCTGATTCTGATACGGGTCTCTATTGTGGACTGAGAGTGGGAAGGGGACAGGGAGAGGGGAATCATGGTTGGGAAAAGGGGAAGGGAGAAGGGGAATCATGGTTGGGAAAAGGGGAAGGGAGAGGGGAATCATGGTTGGGAAAGGGGGAAGGGAGAGGGGAATCATGGTTGGGAAAAGGAGGAGAGGGGAATCATGGTTGGGAAAAGGGGAAGGGAGAGGGGGAATCATGGTTGGGAAAAGGGGAAGGGAAAGGGGGAATCATGGTTGGGAAAGGGGGAAGGGAGAAGGGAATCATGGTTGGGAAAAGGGGAAGGGAGAGGGGAATCATGGTTGGGAAAAGGAGGAGAGGGGAATCATGGTTGGGAAAAGGGGAAGGGAGAGGGGGAATCATGGTTGGGAAAAGGGGAAGGGAGAGGGGAATCATGGTTGGGAAAAGGGGAAGGGAGAGGGGAATCATGGTTGGGAAAAGAGGAAGGGAGAGGGAAATCATGGTTGGGAAAAGGGGCAGGGAGAGGGGAATCATGGCTGGGAAAAGGGGAAGGGAGAGGGAAATCATGGTTGGGAAAAGGGGCAGGGAGAGGGGAATCATGGTTGGGAAAGGGGGAATCATGGTTGGGAAAAGGGGAAGGGAGAGGGGAAGTACCAGAGAGACATTCTGTGATGATCAATAAACCGATTGTTTGGAATCAAATGACCTGGCCTGGTGTCTCAGGGCTGGGGGTGTCTGCACCCACACCACCCTTCTCTGCCACCTGTCCCACACCCCTCCCGCAGGCGCACCACCCTCGCTATTCCCAACCTCCTTTGCTCCTGCCAGATGTACAAACTCGCTCTCCGCTCCACATTGACAAATACAGGGCTGAGTGCAAGCCTCAGCCCGCCTGGCTAGCTGGATATAGACACGGTGTGTGCCTAAGACTTTTTCAGAGCGCTGTACACTGAAACACTAAAACGCACAGCGAAATGCAGCGTTTTCCCTTCAGGACCGACACAGCGTGAGGCTGTGCTGGGGCAGCCCGCCGGTGTCTTCTGGCACCAATGTAGCATGCCCAGAGCTTCCCAAAGCCCAATCCCAAGTCAACGGAATGTGGGAGGAAACCGGAGCCCCCGAAGGAAACCACGATCGAGCCATGAGAATGGAATCGCAATCCCCCAGTCGTTGGCTCTGTAAAGCTCCCTGCTGGCCACTTCACGACCAGGCACCTCTTTGTTAACAAGGCAAAGGCAAAGGCGACGTCCATCAGATAGTTCATGAAACTTCCTTTTCTTAACAGGGTTCTAGTGCGGCCTCCAGGCCGAGGAGTCCGGAGACAGCAGGGGTAGGGGTTGGGGAAGCGAACCCACGAACGACTCCAGTTCTTCACGACCTCACCAATTAAAGCACCCGGCGTGATCGCAGTCAACGAGGACGAGAGCGGAAGGCGAGTGGGTTCAGCGCCATCTGCCTGCGTGTGACCTCTCTCTCTCTTTCTCTCTCCCCCTCTCGCTCACGGTGCCTGAGTCCCTGGGTCTTGGGCCCCAGGGTTTAAACGACCCGGTTTGCGGATTGGACTTTGCGGTTCACGTTACGACGTGTTTCTACTTTCTGGTCGCCCCTCGTTAGTTCCAATTTTGTGCGATTTTGATCGGACTGGTCCTGTCAATGAATGGCACCGCGCTGAACTGAACGTGTCGCGACGATTTCGCGGTTTGATACTTTATAGTCTGCGTTTCGCGCTCCTTTTATTGCCGTTTGCGTGACTTGTTTGTTTTTTCCGTACGTTGGATGTATGTTGTTTTTCCTTTGAACGGGTTCACGGGCGTTTCTTTGTTCCGCGGCCGTCCGTGAGGGGGGACGAATAGCACATACATACTTTGACGATAGATGTAACTTTTGCACCTTTGAAGTATCTATCAAGTGTTGGCTGAAAACCAGAGGAAGACGCAGGAAGTGAAGGAAGTAGGTTACACCCGTGACTGAACTTCCACAATCTGCGGATCAAGTTCGCAGACGACACTGATCGGCCTTATTTCTAGAGGTGACGAGACGGCCTACAGAGGAGAGCTTGACACCCTGACTCCAGTGGTGCCAGGATAGCAACCCCTCTCCCTCAAAAAACAACGGAGCTGATCGCGGATTACAGGAGGAACGGAGACAGGCTCGGCCCGATCGATATCAATGGGACTGCAGTTGAGAGGGACAGTAGTTTCAAGTTCCTCGGTATACACATCACCGACGATCTCACCTGGACTGCACACACCGGCTTTGTGGCAAAGTAACTCAAAACAGCCTCTCTTCTACCTTAGGTGAATGAAGAAGTTCAGCATGGGTCCACAAAATCCTCAAGACCTTCTACAGGATCACCTTTGGGAGCCTCCTGACTGTCTGCATCACCGTCTGGTAGGGGAACAGCACCGACCCTGATCGCTGGGCACTGCAGAGAGTGGTACGGACAGCCCAGCGCCTCTGTGGGTGTGAACTTCCCTCCACTGAGGACATTTACAGCAGCAGGTGGATAAAGGAGGCCTGGAAGATCATCGGAGACACCAGACACCCTCCCGACCATAAACTGTTCCAGCTGCTCCCATCTGGCAAACGGTACCACAGTGTTAAAACCAGGACCAACAGGCTCCGGGACAGCTTCCTTCTGCAACCCATTAGACTAATAAATTCACATGTCTGTGCACTGCGATGGAGTGCAGAGATTTTTAATCATAATGCAGAGATTTTTACTCACTCACATGGTTGGATGGATGTAAGATTTAAATAAATTCAGTTGATTGGAGGGAGTTTAAAGCACTCATCGAGGGATCAGAAGTGGAGAGAGTGAGCAGTTTCAATTTCCTGGGTGTCAAGATCTCTGAGGACCTAACCTGCTCCCAACATATCGATGCAGTTATAAAGAAGGCAAAACAGCGACTATACTTCATTAGGAGTTTGAAGAGTTTGGTATGTTAACAAATACACTCAAAAACTTCTATAGATTTACCGTGGAGAGCATTCTGACAGGCTGCAGAACTGTCTGGTATGGAGGGGCTACTGCACAGGACTGAAAGAAGCTGCAGAGGGTTGTAAATCTAGTCAGCTCCATCTTGGGTACTAGCCTACAAAGTACTCAGGACATCTTCAGGGAGCGGTGTCTCAGAAAGGGAGCATCCTTTATTAAGGATCTCCAGCACCCAGGACATGCCCTTTTCTCACTGTTACTATCAGGCAGGAGGTACAGGAGCCTGAAAACACACACTCAGCGATTCAGGAACAGCTTCTTCCCCTCTGCCATTAGATTCCTGAATGGACATTGAACCCGTAAACATGACCTCACTTTTTTAATATGCAATATTTCTGCTTTTGGCACGATTTGAAGGGGCAGAGCTTTGGAGACAATGATGCCTAACAGCGACTCCTTTCTTTGCTTGCATCTTCAGAAACAGTTACCTACTTCTATCCTTAATATCGCTGTTCTCCCCTTCATTTGAAGACCCTAACCTGGAGTTACACGCTGACTTCAGTTCTTTGCGGGAATGGGACCCGTTCTCGGGGTCTCACGACTGGCCATTATTCGCGATGCCAAGGACGCAGCCTAGAAGATTAGCGTGCTTTCGGAGTTTCGGTATCTCATGGCTCTGGAGGCAGACAAACTCAAGGTCAGTGCCTCTGCAGGAAACCAGTGTGTCGCGGGAGACGGAAGATCAAGAGCAGCGAGCTGGCTGCTGGCTGTCTGCCCAGAGACCCGAGTCCTTTGGGCACAGAGCTCGGAAAAAGCGATGCAACAGACTTTAAACACCGTAAATCAGCGAGTTGTTTTGTTACGTCTCCCCTCTCACTGTGAAACAGGGACGCCTCTTTTTCTGCTATTAGGGCAAGAGAGAGAGCCTGTGGTATGTTAAATACCGGGTGAACGAGTAGTCTTTGGGGTACTGCAAGTCTGTGTCTTTATTGATGCTTTGCTGCACGCTTGAGTGCTCGGTGGGGGAGGGTGCAGATTTTTTTTTGCTGGTGGGGGTGGGGGGGGTTGTTGCTTTGCTGCTGCTTATGCGTGGGAGGGGGAGCTGGGGGGGTTTGGGGTTCTAACATTTAACTGTCACTAATTCTTTGGGGGCTCTCTGTTTTCGTGGATGTTTGCGAAGAAAAAGAATTTCAGGATGTATATTGTATACATTTCTCTGACATTAAATGTGCCTTTGCAACCTTTGATTTTTAATCTATTCATTAGAGTATACTGCAATTGACTGATTTATTTATTATTATTATTATTACATCTTCTTCTTCTATATCATGCATTGAATGGAACTGCTGCTGCGAAGTTAGCAAACTCACGGCGCACGCCGGCAATAATAAACCTGATTCTCATTCAACTTAAATAAATTCAGTTCCGTGAATGTGTGACTGAAGGTGGAAGTGGGGAAGGGGAGAGCAGGGGTTGAGTTACACATGATGAGGAACCTTTCATCGTCAGCTCCCCATCGAAAACATAATCAGAATCAGAATCGGGTTTAATATCTCCGGCATAAGGAAGTTGTTGTCTTTGGCGGCAGCAGAACGAAGGAATGCGTAATAATAGGGTGAGTAGGGGAACTGCGGGTTACAGAAAGTATATAGTAGAGAGTAAACAGTTAAATTAAATAAGCAGTGCAAAACCAGAAATAAAAATAGTCGTGTGGTAGTGTTTACCGGTTCAGTGCCCATTCAGAAATCGGATGGCAGAGGGGTGGAAGCTGTTCCTGAATGTAATGGTATCTGATGTGTACAGTGCACACGATGTTTCGTGAACTGTAACTGGCCCCCTGTTTGCAAGCAGCAGACGGCACTGATTATAATTCTCTTGTTTCAGTTTAACATTCTTTGCAGTCGAGAGTCCGGAGCTGAAAAGGAAAGTTAATTATTACCACACCTAGCCATTTTGTTTCTCTAGCAGAAATCCCCCCATTTCTATAACGTCCTCTGGCAGTGGATTCTTTCATCTGTGTGTGTGTGTGTGTGTGTGTGTATCCTTATCTCTCCGCTCGCTCTCCGTGAGGGCTTCCACTTCAAGCGGGCAGGACAATTATCTTATCGAGCCACCAGCGTCGCCCCGAGCCTGCGGGGCCCCAAGGGGCTGATTATCGACCGCAGGAGGAGGGAACTGGAGGTCTGGCAGCTGGTCCTCACCACGGGACAGGAGGAGGAGAGGGTCGGCAACTTTAACTTCATCGGTGTTATCATTTCGGAGCACATGTCCCTGTGCCCAAGCACGTAAGGGCCTTTATGAAAAAAGCACAGCGGGTCCCCTACTTCCCGAGAAGTTTGAGAAGATTGGGCATGACATCTAAGACTTTGTTAAACTTCTGTAAAGGTATGCGGTGGAGAGTGTATTGACTGCTTGCATCGTGGCCTGCTTCGGTCAAACAAAACCCTTGAATGAAAAAGCCTGCAAAGAGGTAGAGGATGCTGCCCAGTCTGTCACGGGTAAAGCCCTCCCCGCCATTGAGTACATCTACAGGAAAGCAGCCATCGTCAAGGACCCACACCACCCAGGCCATGCTCTCTTCTGCCATCAGGAAGGAGGTACAGGAGCCTCAGGACCCAAACCACCAGGTTCAGGAATAGTTATTACCCCCTCAACCAGCAGGAAGGAGGTACAGGAGCCTCAGGACCCCCACCACCAGGTTCAGGAACAGTTATTACCCCTCAACCATCAGGAAGGAGGTACAGGAGCCTCAGGACCCCCACCACCAGGTTCAGGAACAGTTATTACCCCTCAACCATCAGGAAGAAGGTACAGGAGCCTCAGGATCCAGACCACCAGGTTCAGGAACAGTTATTACCCCTCAACCATCAGGAAGGAGGTACAGGAGCCTCAGGACCCACACCACCAGGTTCAGGAATAGTTATTGCCCCCTCAACCAGCAGGAAGGAGGTACAGGAGCCTCAGAACCCACAATACCAGGTTCAGGAATAGTTATTACCCCCTCAACCATCAGGAAGGAGGTACAGAAGCCTCAGGACCCAGACCACCAGGTTCAGGAACAGTTATTACCCCTCAACCATCAGGAAGGAGGTACAGGAGCCTCAGGACCCACATCACCAGGTTCAGGAATAGTTATTACCCCCTCAACCAGCAGGAAGGAGGTACAGGAGCCTCAGGACCCACACCACCAGGTTCAGGAATAGTTATTACCCCCTCAACCAGCAGGAAGGAGGTACAGAAGCCTCAGGACCCACACCACCAGGTTCAGGAACAGTTATTACCTCTCAACCCTCAGGAAGGAGGTACAGGAGCCTCAGGACCCACACCACCAGGTTCAGAGACAGTTATTACCCCTCAACCATCAGGAAGGAGGTACAGGAGCCTCAGGACCCACACCACCAGGTTCAGGAACAGTTATTACCCCTCAACCATCAGGAAGGAGGTACAGGAGCCTCAGGACCCAACCACCAGGTTCAGGGACAGTTATTACCCCTCAAGGTCCTTGAACCAGAGGGGATAACTTCACTCAATTTCACTCACTTGACAGTCACTGAACTGTTCCCACAACCTCTGGACTCACTTTCAAGGACTCTTCATCTCGTGTTCTCAATATTCATTGATTATTTACTTTAATATTCTTTTCTTCTCGTCCTTACACAGTTCATTGTCTTTTTGCAAGCTGGTTGCCTGCACTTCTTGCCTTTCATTGAATCTATTGCGTTCCTGGCGTTCAATGTGAACGCCCGCAAGAAAAAACAAAGCTCGGGGTTGCATACGGTGGCGGAGACGTCCTTGGATAATAAAGTTACTTGGAACTTCTGAACTTTGAGATGGCTCCAAAAGCTCACTCCGCCCCTGACAGTGGGTCTCCAGCCTGCAATTGTGAGAATGGGCTTTTCACTGCACAATTTACCTTGTTAGAATCTTGCATCTGATTGTCTACCTGCACTTTCTCTGTAGCTGTTACAGTCTTCTCTTTGTATTACCTTGTTTGGATGGTTAGTGGAAAGCTGCTTACGGAATCAGAATGGGAATCGGAATCACAATTAGGTTTAATATTGCCAGCGTATGTGCTGAAATTCGTTAACTTTAGGGCAGCAGTACCATGCGATCCATGATAAATAAATATAGAGAAAAAACGGAGTTACATTAAGCTTATATAGATGACGCTTAAGTTAAGATAAGTAGTACAAAAGATAGAAATGGAAGTATAGTGAGGTAGTGTTCACGGGTTCAATATTCATTTAGAAATCGGATGGCGGAGGGGAAGAAGCTGTTCCTGAATCGCTGGGTAGGTGCCTTCAGGCTCCTGTACCTCCTTCCCGACTAACAATGAAAAGAGGGCACGTTCTGGGTGGTCCTTAATGATGGACGCTGCCTTCCCAAGGCACTGCTCCTTGAAAGTGTCTTGGAGGCTTTGGAGGCTGGTATCCCAGATGGAGCTGTGTCATCTTCCAAGTTTCTGCAACTTACTTCGATCCTGTGCAGTAGCCTCCACCCAACCACATACCAGACGATGATGCAGCCAGTCAGAATGCTCTCCGCAGTACGTTGGTAGAAGTTTCCGAGTGTTTTAGTCGACAAACCAAATCTCCTCAAACTCCCGATGAAATATAGTCGCTGTTTTGCCTTCTTTATGGCTGCATCAACATGCTGTGACCGGATTAGATCCTCAGGGATCTCGACACCCTTAAAAGTGCTCACTCTCCCCACTTCTCTTCCCTCGTCTTGCCCTTCCTGAAGTCCACAGTCAGCGCTTTGGTCTTGCTAGTGTTCCGTAGAAGGTTATTGCTGCGACACCACTTGACTAGCTGGTATTCTTGGGCTATCTTGCATGCACTGCTCTTTTGAGGTCTATCCACAGATTCCTGATGATGTTTAGGTCGGGGGACTGTGAGGGCCATGGCAAAACGTTCAGCTTTCCCCTTCTTGAGGTAGTCCATTGTGGATTTTGAGGTGCGTTTAGGTTCATTATCCTATTGTAGAAGCCATCCTCTTTTCATCTTCAGCTTTTTTACAGACGGTGTGATGTTTGCTTCCAGAATTTGCTGGTATTTAATTGAATTCATTCTTCCCTCTACCAGTGAAATGTTCCCCGTGCCACTGGCTGAAACACAAGCCCAAAGCATGATCGATCCACCCCCGTGCTTAACAGTTGGAGAGGTGTTCTTTTCATGAAATTCTGCACCCTTTTTTCTCCAAACATACCTTTGCTCATTGCGGCCAAAAAGTTCTATTTTAACTTCATCAGTCCACAGGACTTGTTTCCAAAATGCATCAGGCTTGTTTAGATGTTCCTTTGCAAACTTCTGACGCTGAATTTTGTGGTGAGGATGCAGGAAAGGTTTTCTTCTGATGACTCTTCCATGAAGGTCATATTTGTGCAGGTGTCACTGCACAGTAGAACAGTGCACCACCACTCCAGAGTCTGCTAAATCTTCCTGAAGGTTTTTTGCAGTCAAACGGGGGTTTTGATTTGCCGTTCCAGCGTTCCTACGAGCAGTTCTCTCGGAAAGTTTTCTTTCCTGTGGTTTGAAGAACCGGCTGTCACCCGTGCAATGGGCTCCCCCTCTCCACGTCACCGATGCAGTCCAAGGGAAGGGCAAGCGCCAATACAGCTTGGCACCAGTGTCGTCGCAGAGGTTGCCAGAGTGAAGTTGTAAACAACATCAAACTGCCTCAGGGACCCCGGCTCCGGATTTCTTCCTTGGGGTTTGCTCCCGAGGCCTTTCCCGCGGGTGGGGTACGGCCGCAAGGCAGCGGAGGTTTAGAATCATAGTCATAGTCATAGTCATAGTCATACTTTATTGATCCCAGGGGAAATTGTTTTTTGTTGCAGTTGCACCATAAATAATAAGTAGTAATAGAACCATAAATAGTTAAATAGTAATATGTAAATTATGCCAGTAAATTATGAAATAAGTCCAGGACCAGCCTATTGGCTCAGGATGTCTGACCCTCCAAGGGAGGAGTTGTAAAGTTTGATGGCCACAGGCAGGAATGACTTCCTATGACACTCTGTGCTGCATCTCGGTGGAATGAGTCTCTGGCTGAATGTACTCCTGTGCCCACCTAGTACATTATGTAGTGGATGGGAGACATTGTCCAAGATGGCATGCAACTTGGACAGCATCCTCTTTTCAGACACCACCGTCAGAGAGTCCAGTTCCATCGCCACAACATCACTGGCCTTACGGATGAGTTTATTGATTCTGTTGGTGTCTGCTACCCTCAGCTTGCTGCCCCAGCACACAACAGCAAACATGATCGCACTGGCCACCACAGACTCGTAGAACATCCTCAGCATCGTCCGGCAGATGTTAAAGGACCTCAGTCTCCTCAGGAAATAGAGACGGCTTCCCTTCTGCGGCCCGCCCAGAGGAGTCTTCTTTCTCCTAGGCGGGCAGCAGTCTGAGGCTGACTGGTTTTGAGGCTCCTTTGCCCCTTCTCTTGTCAGTAGAAACAGTTCCACTGGGCCTAGTAGCTAAACCACACGTGAAGGCCGAGAGTTGGGCCTGGTTGTCAGAGGCTGTTGGAGACGCACGGCGTTGGGAGCTCTTTATATGTAGTGGGAGCTTATTCCTACTACCACCCCGAGCTATGGCAACCTCAGGGAGCTGTGGATGAACTACTCAAGATTGCAGACTACTGTCGACACCCCCTCCTTGCCCTGCACCGACTGTCCACACCTCCACATGCCAACTGCTATCATCCCGATCTTCACCTCCCCCAGCCCCCACCAACCACCAACTCCCCAGTCATCATGGCCTCGCCTTCACTGCTGGGCAGGTGGGAAGGGCCCTGGGGAAACTCAGACGTGGAAGGGTGTGAACCCCAGGGTCCGGAAGGAGTGAGCTGTGTGGAGATCTGCAGGGCATTTCATGTCTGAGTCTTGGCCCGGAAAGGGTCCCGACTGTGTGGGAAACTTCATGTGTGGTCCCAGCACCCAACCGAAAGTCTTGAATGACTACCGTACAATGGCCCTGACCTCACACATCATGACGACGTGAGAGAGGCTGGTCCTGGTTCACCTCTGACCCCTGGTCAGGTCAGCACCCAATCCCCTGAAGTTTGCCTACCAGGAGCACATTGAAGTCGACATTGCTGTCATCTACCTCTGGACAGAGCCTACTCCCGTGTGGATAAGCTGGGCAGCACTGTGACCATCATGTGCTTTGATTTCTCAAGTGCCTTCTATACCATACAGCCCTCATTGCTGGGGGAAATGCTCCATTCATTACAGGTTGGCACTTCTATTCTATCCCGGATAATGGACTACCTGTACCTGACTGGCAGACCACAGTTCGTGCAGCTTCAGAGCTGTGTATCAGACATGGCTACAAGCAGCACTGGGGCCCCACAGGAGACTGTATTGGCTCCCTTCCTGTTTACCCTGTATATCTCAGACTTCAGACACAACACTGAGTCATGTCATCTGCAGAAATTCCCTGGTGACTCGGCAACAGTTGGGTGTATAAAGGGAGGACGGGAGGATGAACACGGGGCCCTGGTGGAGGACTTTGTCGAATGGTGCAAACTGAATCATCTGCAGCTCAATATCAGTGAGACAAAGGAGATGGTGATGGACTTCAGGAAGACTGAGCCCGCACTGATCCCTGTTACTATTGATGGTGAGGACGGTGGATGTGGTGAGGTCCTACATGTACCTGGGGATGCACCTGGACGACAGACTCGAGTGGAGCACCAACACAGAGGCCGTGTACAAGAAGGGACAGAGTTGCCTCGACTTCCTGAGGAGACTGAGGTCCTTTGGAGTGTGCAGGCCTCTCCTTCACGTGTTCTACCAGTCTGTTGTCGCCAGCACAATCTTCCGTGCGGTGGTGTGCTGGGGCAATGGCATCAACACGGGGTGATGCCAACAGGCTCGGTAAACTGATTAGAAAGCCTGGCTCTGTTATAGGAGTCAAACCGGACACACTGGAGGCTGTGGTGGAACAAAGGACCCTCCGGAAAATCCTGGCAATTCCGGACAATGTTTCTCACCCTCTGCGTGCCAGCTTGGCTGAAGAGAGGAGCACTTTTAGTAACAGACTAGACAACTGTGCTGCTCCAAAGAGCGATAAATGAGGTCATTCTTACCCTTGGCCATTAGGCTCTATAATGAGTCAACATAAAGAAAAGGAAGTGATGACCCCCCCCTCTTGTTAGACTGCTCGAGGTAAGTTATTTTTTATTCTTTCGAACTTCTCTTCTAATATTTGTACATCTGTGTGCTTGTAATGCTACTGTGACACTGTAATTTCCTTTGGGATCAGTAAGTTTCTATCGATCCATCTGCAAAACAACAGACTTAACGATGTATGTCAGTGAAAATAAACCAGATTCTAATTTTGATATCCACCACCACCGCCCCCATGTTCACCTAACTTAGGTTGGAAAAGTCTGTGTATCAGGGCACGTAATGACCCACACAGGGCTGTTCCCCTCTTTGGGAGGTCCGGTCATTAAAGGATTTGCTTAAAATGAGAGGCAGATTTCGAAAGTCTGGTTTTCAAATACGTCCACAATTTTTGCTCCTCCAGACCATGAGGCTTAATGAGGTGGCTCGGGGAAACTGAACTCCATCTCTCACAATACCCAGGCTGGTTTATTTTCCGCCCACTACACAACGGCCGGAAGCAGAACCGGAATCAGGCTGCGGCAGGGCTCGAATGCCCGTAACCTCCTGCGAAGCCGGGCCTCGCGACGCAGGGGGGACCGCGGGGCCTCGCCTCCAGGTGAGCTCCATGCCTCCCGTGCTCGCTTTGGCCGCCGGAACAGCGAGGAACCATCGCACGCCCCTGCACGCCTCCCGGTGATCCTTTGGTCGCGGTGTCTGAAGTTGACGTGCCTTCAGGAGAGTGAATCCAAGGGAAGCATCCGGCACCTGGCGGAGTACTGGACACCCGTGCTGACCAGCTGGCCGCCGTGTTGACGGACATCTCCAGCCCCTCGACCTGGCAGAGTGTGTGGTGCCCACCTGCTTCAAGCAGGCTTTCAATGGTGCCGGTGCCCGAGAAGAGCAGGGTAACCTGGTGGCACTTTCACCCACAGTGAGGAAGTGCTTTGAGAGGCAGGCTTCTGAAGCATGCCAGCTCCTGTCTGAATGGTGGCTTGGATCCACTCCAATTTGCCTACCCAACCAACGGGCCAACAGCAGGTGCCATCTCGCCAGCTCTTCACTCAACCCTGGGACATCAGGACAGCAAAGGTGCGTACATCAAGGTGCTCTTTATTGATTACAGCTCAGCATCTAATACCATCATCCCCTTCAAAGCTAATCAGTAAACTCCAAGACCTGGGCCTCAGGTGCCCTTGTGCAATCTGGATTTCCTCACTTGCGGACCCCAGTCAGTTCAGATTGGCACAAACATCTCCTCCACAATCTCCATCAGCGCGGGAGCACCACAGGGCTGTGTACTTAGCCCCCTGGTCAACTCACTTTACACCTGCGACGGTGTTGTTAAGTACAGCTCCAACACCCGATACAAGTTTGATGATGACCTTACTGTTGTGGGCCGTGTCAAAGGGGGTGATGAATCAGCGCACAGGAAGGAGATTGAAAACTTGTCTGAGTGGTGTCATAACAACAACCTCTCACTCAATGACAATAACACCAAGGAACTGATTGTAGACTTCAGCAGAGGGAAACCAGAGGTCCATGAACCAGTAATCATCAGAGGGGATCAGAGATGGAAAGGGTCAGTAACTTTAAATTCCTGGGAGTCACTATCTCAGAGGACCTGTCCTGGACCCATCATGTAAATATAATTGTGAAGAAAGCACAACACTGCCTCTACTTCCGCGGGAGTCTGCAGAGATTTGGCACGTCATCAAAAACCTTGGCAAACTTCCATGGATGTGTGGTGGAAAGTGTGCTGGCTGGCTGCATTACGGCCTGGTGTGGGAACATCGATGTTTCCGAGCACAAAATCCGACAAAAGGTATTGGATTCGGCCCAGTACATCTCAGGTAGAACCCTCCCAACCATTGAGCACATCTACATGAAACGTCATCGTAGAAAAGCAGAATCTATCATCAGAGATCCTCCCCACCCAAGCCATGCTCTTTTCGCGCTGCTGCCATCAGGAAGGAGGTACAGGAGCCTCAGGACCCACACCACCAGGTTCAGGGACAGTTATTACCCCTCAACCAGCAGGAAGGAGGTACAGGAGCCTCAGGACCCACACCACCAGGTTCAGGAACAGTTATTACCCCTCAACCATCAGGTAGGAGGTACGGGAGCCTCAGGACCCACACCACCATGTTCACGAACAGTTATTACCCCTCAACCATCAGGAAGGAGGTACAGGAGCCTCAGAACCCACACCACCAGGTTCAGGAACAGTTATTACCCTTCAAAAATCAGGAAGGAGATACGGGAGCCTCAGGACCCACACCACCAGGTTCAGGGACAGTTATTACCCCTCAACCATCAGACTCCTGAACAAAGGGGACAACTACACTCACTTAAGGACTCTTTTAGTTTGTTACTTCATGCTTGTTATTGATTGCTATTTATTTATTGTCCGCATTTGTACAATTTGTATACAGTTTACAGTTCCTGATGTTTACTGTTTGGAGATCCTGTTTACAGTCACTGTTGTATAGATTTGCTGAGCACGCCCGCTGGGAAAACAACCTCGGGGTTGTATGTGTAGTCATGTATTTACTCTGACAATAAATTTTACTTTGAACTCTGAACTCTGTATGACATGAAATTTGTTGCTTTGTGGCGGAACCCCAGTGGAAAGAGATGAAATTAGACTGAATCGGACAGAAGTCTCCGGAACATATACATAGCTAGGGTGCCTTCGACTTCTGCACAGTCTGTAGCTCTGGCAGGAGCAAGGGGTGTTGGAAACGGCGAGGCTGGGGTGTGGGACAAGGTGACAGAGGAGGTGTGCCAGGGTCAGTGGGAGAGACACACAGGTGCAGACACACCCAGCCCTGAGACACCAGTTAAGCTCGTGTGATTCCAAACAATCAGTTTATTGATCGTTACAGAATGTCTCTCTGGTGCTTCCGCTTTCCATTTCTTCTTCTCTCCCTTCACCTTTTCACTCCAACCATGATTTCCCCTCTCCCCGCCCTCTTCCTACTCCCTTCCCCTTTTCCCAACCATGATTCCCCCTCTCCCTGCCCCCCTTCCCACTCTGGGTCCACCACAGAGACCCGTATCAGAATCAGGTTTATCATCACTCACATCTGTCACGAAATGTGTTCTTTTTTTTTGTGGCAGCAGGACAGAGCAATACATAACATTACTGCAGTACTGTGCAAAAGGCTTGGGGACATAATTATATGCTAGGTTTGGTAAGTCGTGGGTGTGCTCTGTTGGTGCCTGAAACATGGCGGCACTTATGAGCTGCCCGCAGTGCATCCTGGGATTGTGATGGTTGTTGACACAAAATGGTGGATTTCCATTTTACTATATATATACACACATTTGTCATTACGTTTGGATATGGCCCAAGTGTGGAAAGTGAAGCCAATGGCTCACAGAATTCAAGGGAAAAGAAAACAATAAACACTCGGCCGAGCAGGGCAGTTAACTAAAACTCTCAGACAGGAAACTAGATACTGACACCACAGCTGATATGGAATATCTAAATATCTAAAACTCAGCGATTCAGGAACAGCTCCTTCCCCTCTGCCGCTCGATTCCTAAGTGGACATTGAACCCACGAACGCTACCTCACTTTTTGAAATAGATATTATTTCAGTTTTTGCACAATTTTTAATCTATCCAATATACATATGCTGTTATTTATTTATTTATTATTATTTAATTTTGTTTTTATCTTCTATATTATGTGTTGCATTGAACTGCTGCTGCTAAGTTAACAAATCTCACGACACACGCCAGTGATAATTGGAGGATTGGAGGGTGGCTAATGTAACCCCACTTTTTAAAAAAGG
Source organism: Mobula hypostoma (assembly GCF_963921235.1). Taxonomy (NCBI): domain Eukaryota; kingdom Metazoa; phylum Chordata; class Chondrichthyes; order Myliobatiformes; family Myliobatidae; genus Mobula; species Mobula hypostoma. The sequence goes on along the minus strand of NC_086129.1, from coordinate 1,848,999 downwards.
AGGGAGAGAGAAACCGGGGAATTATAGACCGGTTAGCCTAACGTCAGTGGTGGGAAACTGCTGGAGTCAGTTATCAAAGATGTGATAACAGCACATTTGGAAAGCGGTGAAATGATCGGACAAAGTCAGCATGGATTTGTGAAAGGAAAATCATGTCTGACGAATCTCATAGAATTTTTTGAGGATGTAACTAGTAGAGTGGATAGGGGAGAACCAGTGGATGTGGTATCTTTGGATTTTCGAAAGGCTTTTGACAAGGTCCCACACAGGAGATTAGTGTGCAAACTTAAAGCACACGGTATTGGGGGTAAGGTATTGGTGTGGGTGGAGAATTGGTTAGCAGACAGGAAGCAAAGAGTGGGAATAAACGGGACCTTTTCAGAATGGTAGGCAGTGACTAGTGGGGTACCGCAAGGCTCAGTGCTGGGACCCCAGTTGTTTACAATATATATTAATGACTTGGATGAAGGAATTAAATGCAGCATCTCCAAGTTTGCGGATGACACGAAGCTGGGTGGCAGTGTTAGCAGTGAGGAGGATGCTAAGAGGATGCAGGGTGACTTGGATAGGTTGGGTGAGTGGGCAAACTCATGGCAGATGCAATTTAATGTGGATAAATGTGAAGTTATCCACTTTGGTGGCAAAAATAGGAAAACAGATTATTATCTGAATGGTGGCCGATTAGGAAAAGGGGAGGTGCAACGAGACCTGGGTGTCATTATACACCAGTCATTGAAAGTGGGCATGCAGGTACAGCAGGCGGTGAAAAAGGCGAATGGTATGCTGACATTTATAGCGAGAGGATTCGAGTACAGGAGCAGGGAGGTACTACTGCAGTTGTACAAGGCCTTGGTGAGACTACACCTGGAGTATTGTGTGCAGTTTTGGTCCCCTAATCTGAGGAAAGACATCCTTGCCATAGAGGGAGTACAAAGAAGGTTCACCAGATTGATTCCTGGGATGGCAGGACTTTCATATGAAGAAAGACTGGATGAACTGGGCTTGTACTCGTTGGAATTTAGAAGATTGAGGGGGGATCTGATTGAAACGTATAAGATCCTAAAGGGATTGGACAGGCTAGATGCAGGAAGATTGTTCCCGATGTTGGGGAAGTCCAGACGAGGGGTCACAGTTTGAGGATAGAGGGGAAGCCTTTTAGGACCGAGATGAGGAAAAACTTCTTCACACAGAGAGTGGTGAATATGTGGAATTCTCTGCCACAGGAAACTGTTGAGGCCAGTTCATTGGCTATGTTTAAGAGGGAGTTAGATATGGCCCTTGTGGCTACAGGGGTCAGGGGGTATGGAGGGAAGGCTGGGGCGGGGTTCTGAGTTGGATGATCAGCCATGATCATAATAAATGGCGGTGCAGGCTCGAAGGGCCGAATGGCCTACTCCTGCACCTATTTTCTATGTTTCTATGTTTCTATAATAAACTTGATTCTGAATATGGACACGAAGATCGCGGGTCCTCAGCCTCAGTCGACCCGACAGTCCGCTTTCCTCAGGCGAGGCCGGATGCAAGCAGGGCAGCAAAGCGTCGCCGTGCCCTGCTCAGGTCTCGGCAGGCGCTGCGACGAAAAAGGGCGGGGGTTAAGTACACAGCCGCCGTGAAATATTGGGATACTCCCGAGCGCCATCTGCCAAACCTGCTGCCCAGCAACATTGAAGAGTTAAATTAAGATAAATAGTGGCAAGGACAGAAATGAAAAGTAGCGGGGGTGGTGTTTGTGGGTCTGGAACTGCCTCCCCGATGATAGCTACGGGAAGAGCGCATATCCGTCAGGCTGAGCATAACTAGTGATGGCTGCCATCAGTCTGAGGTATCGCCTCGTGGTATGTGCGGGCAGGAGCCCCCCTGTGGCAGCCACCCGATGGGCGGAGGCTCTGGAGGTGGCGCGCTGGAGCCTGTGCTGTGTTGGTGGGGTGGGTGCGGGGGTGGTTTGTGATGCTGGTCCCTCCCATGGGTGCTGCCCTCCAGTGCGCGCTCTGTGGGAGACAGGCTGCTGCTGCACTTGCGCGGGGTGAGGAACGGATGCGAGCTTGCTCTTGCAGAAACATCCTACACATTATCAATCATCCCACCGCGCCACTCAGGGACTCGTGTTAAGATTATTTTGTGACTGTCCGCGCTGTCGTTACTATGCAGTACTGTGTGCACGTATACGACCAGGGTGCCTAAGACATTTGCACAGTGCTGTAGTAACTTTATATATTGCACTGTACTGCTGTCGCAAAAAAAAATTTCATGACATATGTGAGTGATGATAAACTTGATTCTGACATGGGTTTCCATCCTATTAGACCATAAGACGTAGGAGCAGAATTAGGCCATCTGGCCCATCGAGTCTGTTCCACCATTCAATCATGGCTGATCCTCTTTTTCTCTCTCCTCCTCAACCCCAGTTCCCGGCCTTCTCCCCGTAACCGTTGATGCCGTGTCCAATCAAGAACTGATCACTCTCTACCTTAAATACACCCAACGACCACCCCCCAGCCTCCCCAGCTGCACGTGGCAACAAATTCCACAAATTCACCACCCTCTGGCTGAAGAAATTTCTCCACATCTCTGTTTTGAAAGGGCGCCCCTCTATCCTGAGGCTGTGCCCTCGTGTCCTAGACTCCCCCACCATGGGAAACATCCTTTCCACATCTACTCTGTTAGACTGCGGGCTGACAGTGGGAAGGGGACAGGGAGAGGTGGATTCATGGCTGGGGAAAAGGGGAAGGGAGAGGGGAGGGAGCAGGAAACACCAGAGAGACATTCTGCAATGATCAATAAACCAGTTTTTTGGGACCAAATGACCTTCCTGCTGTCTCAGGGCTGGGTGTGTCTACACCCATGCTACCTCCCACCCCGGGGCACTCCTTCTCTGCTGTCTGTCCCACACCCTTCGCCATTCCCAGTATCCTTTGCTCCCGCCAGATTTATAAACTCGCTGTCCGCTCCGCATTGACAAGGACAGTCCCATGCAAAAGTCTTAGGCACCCTCGCTGTGTGTGTGTGTGTGTGTGTGTGCATAAGACCTTTGCCTCCTACGCATCCTGGGAATTACCTGGGGTGAGTGGGTGCCTCACACTGAAATACTTGTAAAGACCAACTGCAGGAGTATTGAGGCCATGATCACCCAGCGTCAGCTGCAGTGGCTGGGGCACGTGATAAGGATGCCCCCATGTCGGCTACCCCTCAGAGTGTTATACGGCCAGCTACATCACAGTCGACGCTCAGCTGGAGGGCCGAAGAAGAGCGATAAGGATCAGATGAAGAATGCTTTAAGGAAGTGCAAGATCAGACCCGAGGACCTGGAGGAGGTTGCTGCTGACTGTACCACTTGGCGACAGCTGTGTAGGAACAGGGTTCGTATCCTGTAGATGGAAAGAACAACCAGAAGACAGCAGAAGAGAGCCAGGAGAAATGTAGCCATGGTTGCCACCACTACCACATATACATGTCCCACCTGCAACAGAGCTTGTGGGTCCAGGATAGGACTGTATAGTCATCAAAGATCTCACCGTTAAGGGAGTGGACGTCGTCATCGGATCTCGATGGGCAACCGAAGAGAGAAGAAGACTTTAGGCATCGAAGCCTTTGAAAGTACGCTGAAGCGCTTTGCTGGCATCCGTGACCAGCAGAGCGCGAAGCTGTGCTGAGGGTTGCTGGGGCCGACACCATTCCCCACGGTAACCTGCAGGCTACCTTGGTGCTTCGCGGCTTGGCACCGGCGTGACGCCCTTTCACTTAGGAGTGGAATTCACCGCGTTCCCGACTGCCTGGTGTCACAAGATCGCTCAGGTCGGGTGAAGGCGGCAGAGACTCGTTCTCTCCCTCCCCCCTCCCCCTCCCCTCCTCCCTACCCTCCCACTCTTCCCTTCCCTTCCCCTCCCCTCCCCTTCCCCTTCTCTTCCCTTCCCCTTCCCTTCCCCCTTTTCCTTCCCCTTCCCCTCCCCTTCCCCCCTTTCCTTCCCCTTCCCCTCCCTTTCCCCTCCCTTTTCCTTCCCCTTCTCTTCCCTTCCCCTTCCCTTCCCCTCCCCTTCCCCTCCCCTTCCCTTCCCCTCCCTTTCCCATCCCCTTCCCCTCCCTTTCCCCTCCCTTTTTCCTCCCTTTCCCTTCCCTTCCCCTTCCCTTCCCCTACCCTTCCCTTCCCTTCCCCTCCCCTTCCCCTCCCCTTCCCCTCCCCTTCCCCTCCCCTTCCCCTCCCTTTCCCCTCCCTTTTCCCTCCCCTTCCCTTCCCTTCCTCTCCCTTTTCCCTCCACTCCCTTTTCCCTCCCCTTCCCTTCCCTTCCCCTCCCCTCCCCTTCCCCTCCCCTTCCCCTCCCTTTTCCTTCCTCTTCCTTTCCCCTTCCCATCCCTTCCCCTCCCTTTTCCCTCCCTTTCCCCTCCCCTTTTCGTCCCCTTCTCTTCCCTTCCTCTCCCCTTCCCCTCCCCTTCCCTTCCCCTTCCCTTCCCTTCCCCTTCCCTTCCCCTCCCCTTCCCTTCCCTTCCCCTCCCCTTCCCCTCCCCTTCCCCTCCCCTTCCCCTCCCCTTCCCTTCCCTTTCCCCTCCCTTTTTCCTCCCCTTCCCTTCCCTTCCTCTCCCCTTCCTTTTCCCTCCCCTTCCCTTCCCTTCCTCCCCCTTTTCCCTCACCTCCCTTTTCCCTCCCCTTCCCTTCCCTTCCCCTCCCCTCCCCTCCCCTTCCGCTCCCTTTTCCTTCCTCTTCCTTTCCCTTTCCCCTCCCCTTCCCCTCCCTTTCCCCTCCCTTTTTCCTCCCCTTCTCTTCCCTTCCTCTCCCCTTCCCCTCCCCTTCCCCTCCCCTCCCCTTCCCTTCCTTTTCCTTCCCTTCCCTTCCTTTCCCTTCCCTTCCTCTCCCTTTTCCCTCCCCTCCCTTTTCCCTCCCCTTCCCTTCCCTTCCCCTCCCCTCCTCTCCCCTCCCCTTCCCCTCCCTTTTCCCTTCCCTTCCCCTCCCCTTCTGCTCCCTTTTCCTTCCTCTTCCTTTCCCCTTCCCATCCCTTCCCCTCCCTTTTCCCTCCCCTTCCCTTCCCTTCCCCTTTCCCTCCCTTTTCCCTCCCCTTCCCTTCCCCTTCCCCTCCCTTTCCCCTCCCTTTTCCCTCCCCTTCCCTTCCCTTCCTCCCCCTTTTCCCTCCACTCCCTTTTCCCTCCCCTTCCCTTCCTTTCCCCTCCCCTCCCCTCCCCTTCCCCTCCCCTTCCCCTCCCTTTTCCTTCCTCTTCCTTTCCCCTTCCCATCCCTTCCCCTCCCTTTTCCCTCCCTTTCCCCTCCCTTTTTCGTCCCCTTCTCTTCCCTTCCTCTCCCCTTCCCCTCCCCTTCCCTTCCCCTTCCCTTCCCTTCCCCTTCCCTTCCCCTCCCCTTCCCTTCCCGTCCCCTCCCCTTCCCCTCCCCTTCCCCTCCCCTTCCCTTCCCTTTCCCCTCCCTTTTTCCTCCCCTTCCCTTCCCTTCCTCTCCCCTTCCTTTTCCCTCCCCTTCCCTTCCCTTCCTCCCCCTTTTCCCTCACCTCCCTTTTCCCTCCCCTTCCCTTCCCTTCCCCTCCCCTCCCCTCCCCTTCCCCTCCCCTTCCGCTCCCTTTTCCTTCCTCTTCCTTTCCCCTTCCCCTCCCCTTCCCCTCCCTTTCCCCTCCCTTTTTCCTCCCCTTCTCTTCCCTTCCTCTCCCCTTCCCCTCCCCTTCCCCTCCCCTTCCCTTCCCTTCCTTTTCCTTCCCTTCCCTTCCTTTCCCTTCCCTTCCTCTCCCTTTTCCCTCCCCTCCCTTTTCCCTCCCCTTCCCTTCCCTTCCCCTCCCCTCCTCTCCCCTCCCCTTCCCCTCCCTTTTCCCTTCCCTTCCCCTCCCCTTCTGCTCCCTTTTCCTTCCTCTTCCTTTCCCCTTCCCATCCCTTCCCCTCCCTTTTCCCTCCCCTTCCCTTCCCTTCCCCTTTCCCTCCCTTTTCCCTCCCCTTCCCTTCCCCTTCCCTCCCCTTCCCCTCCCTTTTGCCTCCCCTTCCCTTCCCTTCCCCTCCCATCCTCTTCCCCTCCCTTTTCCTTCCCTTCCCCTCCCCTCCCCCTCCCCTCCCCCTCCCCTCCCTTTTCCTTCCTCTTCCTTTCCCCTTCCCATCCCTTCCCCTCCCTTTTCCCTCCCCTTCCCTTCCCTTCCCTTCCCCTTTCCCTCCCTTTTCCCTCCCCTTCCCTTCCCCTTCCCTCCCCTCCCCCTCCCTTTTCCCTCCCCTTCTCGTCCCTTCCCCTCCCCTCCCCTCCCCCTTCCTTTTCCCTCCCTTCCCCTCCCCTCCCCTCCCCTTCCCCTCCCTTTTCCCTCCCTTTCCCTCCCCTTCCCCTCCCTTTTCCCTCCTCTTCCCTTCCCTTCCCTTCCCTTCCCTTCCCTTCCCTTCCCCTCCCCTCCCCTTCCCCTCCCTTTTCCTTCCCCTCCCCTCCCTCCCCTCCCTTCCCCTCCCCTCCTCCCTGCCCCGCCGGGGCACACAGATGAGTTTATCATGTCGAGCTGATGGAATCCAGATCACGCTCACACTTTATTCCAGATGAGTTAATTAACTTAATTCAGATCCTCCAGCTGCCATTGTGCGAATTAAAGTCTCCGATTCAGCATCCGTGACACCATGAGATAGACAAGAGGAGCAGAATTAGGCTGCTCGGCCCATCGAGTCTGCTCCGCCTTTTCATCCTAGTGGATCCATTTCCCCCCCACCCCCTCGGCCCCTTCTCCCCCAGGGATGTGCCGTCTTCTCACTGTCAGGCTCAGGGTGGGGGTACAGGAGCCTGAAGGCACACACTCAGCGATTCAGGAACAGCTTCTTCCCCTCCGCCATCTGATCCTTAAACCTACCAAACACTGCCTCACTTTTTTAAATAAGTTATTTCTGATTTTGCACTGTTTTTAATCTATTTAATACACATATATTTGTGAGTGTGTGTGAGAGAGAGAGAGAGAGAGCAAATATATACTTCTAGGCATCCGTTAGTTGCGTGAGACCGTGGATTTTCACCTTGGAAAGTTTCCAGGGCGCCAGCCTGGGCAAGACTGGCAGTTGCCCATGCTGCAAGTCTCCCCTCTCCACGCCACCGATGTTGTCCAAGGGAAGGGCATTAGGACCCATACAGCTTGGCACCGGTGTCGTCGCAGAGCAATGTGTGATTAAGTGCCTTGCTCAAGGACACAACACGTTGCCTCGGCTGGGGCTCGAACTAGCGACCTTCAGATCACTAGACCGACGCCTTAACCACTTGGCCACACACCAACACTGTATTTAATTATTTCTTTTGCTAGATTATGTACTGCTGCTGCTAAGTTTAACAAATTTCACGACACACGCCGGTGATATTAGACCTGATTCTGACTCTGACAGAAGAATCGATCAACCTCTGCCTGACGTTACACATGGAGACTCGTCCTCCACGTGGCCTCGTCTGTGGCAGCGAATTCCACAGATCCAACACTCTCTGGGCAGACGAGATTGCTCCTCGATTCCATTCTCATCCTCCTGTGAGGGTGGCCCAGGTGAGCCCCCTGTACTGTACCATACAAAGGACTCGTGACAGCGGGGGGAGAAACCACATCCGGTGAGCGGCGGGTCTGAGGGTGAAAAGCCCCAATGCTGTTCATTGACTTTAGCTCAGCATTCAATACTGTGATCCCTTCCAAGCTGATCACCAAACTTCGTCAGCTTGGTATCAGCTCATCCCTCTGCAATTGGACCTTGGATTTTCTGACTAACAGACCTCAATCAGTTAAGTCAGACAACCTCTCCTCCTCCACTCTCACCCTGAACACCGGCGTGCCTCAAGGCTGTGTGCTGAGCCCTCTTCTGTCCTCCCTTTTCACCTATGACTGTGTTCCTGTACATGGTTCTAACTTCATAATCAAGTTCACAGACGACACCACGGTGGTTGGTCTGATCAGAGGAGATGACGAGACGGCCTACAGGGACGAGGTCCAGCACCTGGCCGCGTGGTGTGCCGACAACAACCTGACCCTTAACACCCAGAAGACCAAGGAGATCATTGTGGACTTCAGGCAGGCTAGGAGTCACACCCACATCCCCATCTACATCAACGGAGCTGTAGTGGAGCGTGTATCAAGCTTCAAATTCCTTGGTGTCCACATTTCCGATGATCTCACCTGGTCCCTGAACTCCTCCATCCTGATCAAAAAGGCACAACAGCTCCTTTACTTCCTGCGGAGCATCAAGAAAGCTCACCTCTGTCCCAGGATACTGACGGACTTTTACCACTGTACCATTGAGAGCATACTCACCAACTGCATCTCAGTGTGGTATGGCAATTGTCCCGTATCGGACCGCAAAGCACTCCAGCGTGTGGTGAAAACTGCCCAGCAGATTATCGGCATCCAATTGCCCACCATTGAGAACATCTACCATAAACGCCTCTGACTATACCCCTTGCCCATCCTCTGGGTTTTCCCCCCTCCCCCTTTTCCTTCTCCCTGGGCCTCCTGTCCCATGATCCTCTCATATCCCTTTTGCCTATCACCTGTCCAGCTCTTGGCTCCATCCCTCCCCCTCCTGTCTTCTCCTATCGTTTCGGATCCCCATCCCACTTTCAAATCTCTTACTAGCTCTTCCTTCAGTTAGTCCTGATGAAGGGTCCCGGCCCAAAACGTTGATTGTACCTCTTCCTAGAGATGCTGCCTGGCCTGCTGCGTTCACCAGCAACTTTGATGCGTGTTGCACCCATATTGCACTGTCTCAGTACTTTTATATTTGTGTGCTGTAACACTTTTTATTCGCAGTTATTTTGTAAATAACACTATTCTTTGCATTTCTGGTCAGATGCTAAATGCATTTCGTTGGCTTTGTATCTGTACTCGGCACAATGACAATAAAGTTGAATCTAATCTAATCTAAAACACCTTACTAACTGAGAGAGGTCAGAGGAGAACGGCCAGACCGATTCCAGCTGACGGGAAGGCGGCGGTATCTCAAATAACCAACAGCGGTGGGGAAAGGAGCTTCCAGCACCACACATCTGACCTTGAAGTGGACGGGCTGCCGCAGCAGAAGACCATGGCCACTTTATTTAGTAGTCATAGTCATACTTTATTGATCCCGAGGGAAATTGGGTTTCGTTACAGTTGCACCAACCAAGAATAGAGCATAAATATAGCAATATAAAACCATAAATAGTTAAATAGTAATACATAAATTATGGCAGGAAATAAGTCCAGGACCAGCCTATTGGCTCAGGGTGTCTGACCCTCCAAGGGAGGAGTTGTAAAGTTTGATGGTCACAGGCAGGAATGACTTCCTATGACGCTCTGTGTTGCATCTCGGTGGAATGAGTCTCTGGCTGAATGTACTCCTGTGCCCACCCAGTACATTATGTAGTGGATGGGAGACATTGTCCAAGATGGCATGCAACTTGGACAGCATCCTCTTTTCAGACACCACCGTGAGAGAGTCCAGTTCCATCCCCACAACATCACTGGCCTTACGAATGAGTTTGTTGATTCTGTTGGTGTCTGCTACCCTCAGCCTGCTACCCCAGCACACAACAGCAAACATGATCGCACTGGCCACCACAGACTCGTAGAACATCCTCAGCATCGTCCGGCAGATGTTAAAGGACCTCAGTCTCCTCAGGAAATAGAGACAGCTCTGACCCTTCTTGTAGACAGCCTCAGTGTTCTTTGACCAGTCCAGTTTATTGTCAATTCGTATCCCCAGGTATTTGTAATCCTCCACCATGTCCACACTGACCCCCTGGATGGAAACAGGGGTCACCGGTACCTTAGCTCTCCTCAGGTCCACCACCAGCTCCTTAGTCTTTTACACCAACTTAGAGAGTGGTGAATCTGTGGAATTCCTTGCCAGGAGGCCTCTGAGCGGAAGCGACGGTGGACCGCCCAGAAAGTGCAGACTTTGATATGTTTCCTGTTCACCTCCCCACCCCACTCCCCGGACGGGTTACCCAGTCCATTTTGCCCCCTCTGCCCCCTGTGGTGGAGATTATCCTGAAAAACGAGTCCAGGGCAAAAAATATTTGGATAATGGACCCGCAAGCTGTCGGGCTTGTAATCGATCGGCGACAGCAGAGAGAGAGGGAGAGCGTTTAGTGAATCAACAAGGAGTTTTTTAAAAGACTCCGCTTCCACAAATGGCTCCCCAGTGTTAACCAGATGGCACGAGACACCTGCAATTAGCATGATAAGTTTTGCTCAAATTTACATAAAAGGCTTAATTATGTTAATTATTTAACTTCATGCCATTAGCGCCGTTAAACGATATACAAAGGCAGATGGTTCGCCCTTTCTGTCAAAGAGATGTAACATCATTTCCTGTCAAGGACTCGTACTTGCGAGTGACAGAGATCCTGTCTTTTAATGTAATCATTCTGCACTTTCCGATAAAGAAGATAAGTGGGCGGATTAGTTTCTTTTTTTTAAATAAATGCGTCTCCTTTCAAGCGTCTGGTTATCTCCGCAGTGCAATACCGACAAAGGGTAAAGATTGGGAGAAACTCACCCCCACCCGCAACAGTAATCACGGGCCAGACGGCTGAAGCCCGTGGGGTTAGCGCAGGACCAAAATCAGGTTTATCATCACTGGCCTATGTCGGGAAATTTGCTTGTTCTCTGGCAGCGCTACTTCCCAATACATAAAATATACATATTGTGCTACACACACACACACACACACACACACACTCTCTCTCTCTCTCACACAATCTCACACTCACGCACTCACACTCTCACACTCTCACGCACTCACACTCACACTCTCACACACTCACACACTCACATACTCACACACTCGCGCGCACACTCTCTCAAACTCACACTCTCACACTCTCTCACTCTCACGTTATCACACTCACACACACACACACTCACACAATCTCACACTCACGCACTCACACTCTCGCACTCACACTCTCACACTCACACTCTCACACTCACACAATCACACTCTCACGCACTCACATACTCACACACTCTCACACACACTCTCTCACTCTCATATTATCACACTCACACACACACTTTCACACACACACTCACACACTCAGACTCTCACACTCACACTCACACACTCTCACACACTCACGCACTCACACTCACACACTCACACACTCACACACTCTCGCACTCTCACTCTCACACACTCTCATGCTCACACACTCTCACACTCTCATACTCACACTCACACACTCTCACACGCACACTCACACTCACACTCGGTACTGTGCAAGTCTCAGATACTTAAATTTCTCATACGTCTGAGACTTTCACACAGTACTGTAATAATCTTATGTGTTGCCCTGGGGTTCACCGGGTTGATTCCAGAGATGGGAGGTGGTGTTGGACCACGAGGAGAGACTGAGTCGCCTGGCACTGCACTCGCTGGAATTCAGAAGGATGAGAGGAAATCTTACAGAAACATATAAAACTATGAAAGAGATAGATAAGATAGAGGCAGGAAAGTTGTTCCCACTGGTAGGTGAGACTAGAACTGGGAAGACATAGTCTCAAGATTTAGGGCGGGAGTAGATTCAGGACGGAGATGAGGAGGAACTGCTTTTCCCAGAGGGTGGTGAATCAGTGGAATTCTCTGCCCAATGAAGCAGTGGAGGCTACCTCAGTAAATATATTTAAGACAAGGTTGGATAGATTTTTGCAGAGGTGGGGAATTAAGGGTTATGGGGAAAAGGCAGGTAGGTGGAGATGAGTCCATGGCCAGATCAGCCATGATCTTATTGAATGGTGGAGCAGGCTCGACGGGCCAGATAGAACATAGAACATAGAACAGTACAGCACAGTCCAGGCCCTTCAGCCCACAATGTTGTGCCGACCCTCAAACCCTGCCTCCCATATAAGCCCCCACCTTAAATTCCTCCATATACCTGTCTAGTAGTCTGCCTCCACTACTGACTCAGGCAGTGCATTCTATGCACCAACCACTCTCTGAGTAAAAAACCTTCCTTTAATACCCCCCTTGAACTTCCCACCCCTTACCTTAAAGCCATGTCCTCTTGTATTGAGCAGTGGTGCCCTGGGGAAGAGGCGCTGGCTATCCACTCTATCTATTCCTCTTATTATCTTGTACACCTCAAATGTTTCCTCTCATCCTCCTTCTCTCCAAAGAGTAAATCCCTAGCTCCCTTAATCTCTGATCATAATGCATACTCTCTAAACCAGGGAGCATCTTGGAAAATCTCCTCTGTACCCTTTCCAATGCTTCCACATCCTTCCTATAGTGAGGTGACCAGAACTGGACACAGTACTCCAAGTGTGGCCTAATCAGAGTTTTATAGAGCTGCATCATTACATCCCGACTCTTAAACTCTATCCCTCGACTTATGAAAGCTAACACCACATAAGCTTTCTTAACTACCCTATCCACCTGTGAGGCAACTTTCAGGGATCTGTGGACATGTACCCCCAAATCCCTCTGCTCCTCCACACTACCAAGTATCCTGCCATTTACTTTGTACTCTGACTTGGAGTTTGTCCTTCCAAAGTGTACCACCTCACACTTCTCTGGGTTGAACTCCATCTGCCACTTCTCAGCCCACTTCTGCATCCTATCAATGTCTCTCTGCAATCTTTGACAATCCTCTACACTATCTACAACACCACCAACCTCTGTGTCGTCTGCAAACTTGCCAGCCCACCCTTCTACCCCCACATCCAGGTCGTTAATAAAAATCACGAAAAGTAGAGGTCCCAGAACAGATCCTTGTGGGACACCACTAGTCACAATCCTCCAATCTGAATGTACTCCCTCCACCACCACCCTCTGCCTTCTGCAGGCAAGCCAATTCTGAATCCACCTGGCCAAACTTCCCTGGATCCCATGCCTTCTAACTTTCTGAATAAGCCTACCGTGTGGAACCTTGTCAACTGCCTTACTAAAATCCATATAGATCACATCCACTGCACTACCCTCATCTATATGCCTGGTCACCTCCTCAAAGAACTCTATCAGGCTTGTTGGACACGATCTGCCCTTCGCAAAGCCATGCTGACTGTCCCTGATCAGACCATGATTCTCTAAATGCCTATAGATCCTATCTCTAAGAATCTTTTCCAACAGCTTTCCCACCACAGACATAAGGCTCACTGGTCTATAAATACCCGGACTATCCCTACTACCTTTTTTGAACAAGGGGACAACATTCGCCTCCCTCTAATCCTCTGGTACCATTCCCATGGACAACGAGGACATAAAGATCCTAGCCAGAGGCTCAGCAATCTCTTCCCTCAGCTCGTGGAGCAGCCTGGGGAATATTCCGTCAGGCCCCGGGGACTTATCTGTCCTAATGTATTTTAACAACTACAAAACCTCCTCTCCCTTAATATCGACATGCTCCAGAACATCAACCTCACTCATATTGTCCTCACCGTCATCAGGTTCCCTCTCATTGGTGAATACCGAAGAGAAGTATTCATTGAGGACCTCGCTCACTTCCACAGCCTCCAGGCACATCTTCCCAGGCTTTATCTCTAATCGGTCCTAGGAGTCAGATGGCCGACTCCTCCTCCTGTTTCTTATGTCTTCATGCACTGTACTGCTGCCGCAAATGAAATTCATGACATATGTGAGTGATGATAAATCTGATTCTGATATGGGTCTCTGTTGTGAACATGGTTGGGGAAAGGGGAAGGGAGAGGGGGAATCATATTGGGAAAAGAGGAAGGGTGAGGAGAATCGTGGTTGGGAAAAGGGGAAGGGAGAGGGGTAATCTTGGTTGGGAAAAGGGGAAGGGAGAGGGGAATCATGGTTGGGAAAAGAGAATCATGGTTGGGAAAAGGGGAAGGGAGAGAGGAATCATGGTTGGGGAAAGGGGAAGGGAGAGGGGGAATCATGGTTGGGAAAAGGGGAAGGGAGAGGGGGAATCATGGTTGGGGAAAGGGGAAGGGAGAGGGGGAAATGGTTGGGAAAAGGGGAAGGGAGAGGGGAATCAGCGTTGGGAAAAGGGGAAGGGAGAGGGGAATCATGGTTGGGGAAAGGGGAAGGGAGAGGGGGAATCATGGTTGGGAAAGAGGAAGGGAGAGGGGAATCATGGTTGGGGAAAGGGGAAGGGAGAGGGGGAATCATGGTTGGGAAAAGGGGAAGGGAGAGGGGGAATCATGGTTGGGGAAAGGGGAAGGGAGAGGGGGAATCATGGTTGGGAAAAGGGGAAGGGAGAGGGGAATCATACTGGGAAAAGGGGATGGGAGAGGGGAATCATGGTTGGGGAAAGGGGAAGGGAGAGGGGGAATCATGGTTGGGAAAAGGGGAAGGGAGGGGGGAATCATGGTTGGGGAAAGGGGAAGGGAGAGGGGAATCATGGTTGGGGAAAGGGGAAGGGAGAGGGGAATCATGATTGGGGAAAGGGGAAGGGAGAGGGGAATCATGGTTGGGGAAAGGGGAAGGGAGAGGGGAATCATGGGTGGAAAAGGGGAAGGGAGAGGGGAATCATGGTTGGGGAAAGGGGAAGGGAGAGGGGGAATCATGGTTGGGAAAAGAGGAAGGGAGAGGGGAAGCACCAGAGAGACATTCTGTAATGATCAATAAACCGATTGTTTGGGATGAAATGACCTTGTCCGATGTCTCACCCCTGGCACTTTGCTCCCACCAGATTTACAAACTCGCTTCTCTGCTCCAGGGTGACAAATACAGCACTGTGCAAAAGTCTTAGATAGACACATGGATGACAGAAAAATGGCGAGCTGGGTGGGAGGGATTTCTTCAGCCCGAGGGTGGTGAATCTGTGGAATTCGTTGCCACAGAGGGCCATGGAGGCCAAGTCATTGGGTTTATTTAAAACAGAGGTTGATGGGTTCTTGATTAGGAAGGCCATCCTTCCGTCTGCATCTTCTCTTCTTTCATCCCCTCCCCATCCACTCACGATCCACCTCACCAAGCACCTGCCGGATTTTATTTTGTCTTCCCTCCCCCCCCCCACCCCATTATATTTCTGACTTATTCTCTTATTGGAGGCCGAATCGGTGGGTATTTTTAAAGCGGAGGTCGGTAATTTTTAAAAATTGGACAGCGTGTCAAAGGGGGAAGGCAGGAGAATGGGGTTGAGAGGGAAATAGATCAGCCGTGGTGGAAAAAGCAGAGGCAACTAGATGGGCTGAATGGCCTAATTCTGCTCCCATGTCTTATGGGTTTCTGGTCTTATACATAGAAACATAGGAACCCTACAGCACAATACAGGCCCTTCAGCCCACAAAGTTGTGCCGAACATGTCCTTACCTTAGAACTACCCAGGTTTACCCACAGCCCTCTATTTTTCTAAGCTCCGTGTAGCCATGAACCTCTTCAAAGACCCTAACATATCCACCTCCACCACCATCGCCATCTTCCCATTCCATGCACTCACCACTCTCTGTGTAAAAAGCTTACCCCTGACATCTCCTCTGTACCTACTTCCAAGCACCTTAAAACTGTGCCCTCTCATGTTAGCCATTTCAGCCCTGGGAAAAACCTCTGATTATCCACACGATCAATGCCTCTCATCATCTTATACACCTCTGTCAGGTCATCTCTCATCCTCCGTCGCTCCAAGGAGGAAAGGCCAAGTTCACTCAACCTATTCACATAAGGCATGCTCTCCAATCCAGGCAACATCCTTGTAAATCTCCTCTGCACCCTTTATATAGTTTCCACATCCTTCCTGTAGTGAGGTGACCAGAAATGAGCACAGTACTCCAAGTGGAGTCTGACCAGGGTCCTTTATAGCTGCAACATTACCTCTCGGATCCTAAACTCAATCCCACGATTGATGAAGGCCAATGCACCATATGCCTTCTTAACCACAGAGTCAACCTGCACGGCAGCTTTGAGTGTCCTATGGACTCGGACCCCAGGATCCCTCTGATCCTCCACATGGCCAAGAGTCTTACCATTAATACGTCAAATATGGTAGGTCAAATATGATATTCTGCCATCATATTTGACCTACCAAAATGAACCACCTCACACTTATCTGGGTTAAACTCCATTTGCCACTTCTCAGCCCTGTTTTGCATCCTACCAATGTCCCACTGTAACCTCTGACAGCCCTCCACACTATCCACAACACCCCCAACCTTTGTGTCATCAGCAAATTTACTAACCCATCCCTCTACTTCCTCATCCAGGTCATTTATAAAAATTACAAAGAGTAGGGGTCCCAGAACAGATCCCTGAGGCACACCACTGGTCACCGGCCTCCATGAAGAATATGACCCGTCTACAACCACTTTTTGCCTTCTGTAGGCAAGCTAATTCTGGATCCTCAAAGCAAGGTCCCCTTGGATCCCATGCCTCCTTACTTTCACAATATGCCTTGCATGGGGTACCTTATCAAATGCCTTGCTGAACTCCATATACACTACATCTACTGCTCCTCTTTCATCAATGTGTTTAGTCAGTTGCTCAAAAAATTCAGTCAGGCTCGTAAGGCATGACCTGCTTTTGACAAAGCCATGCTGACTATTTCTAATCATATTATGCCTCTCCAAATGTTCATAAATCCTGCCTCTCAGGATCTTCTCCATCAACTTAGCAACCACTGAAGTAAGACTCACTGGTCTATAATTTCCAGGGCTATCCCTACTCCCTTTCTTGAATAAGGGAACAACGTCCGCAACCCTCCAATCCTCCAGAACCTCTCCCGTCCTCATTGATGATGCAAAGATCATTGCCAGAGGCTCAATAATCTCCTCCCTCGCCTCCCCCAGTAGTCTGGGGTATATCTCTGGTCCTGGTGACTTATCCAACTTGATGCTTTCCAAAAGCTCCAGCACATCCTCTTTCTTAACGTCTATATGCTCAAGCTTTTCAGTCCACTGTAAGTCATCCCTATAATCGCCAAGGTCCTTTTCCATAGTGAATACTGAAGCAAAATATTAATTAAGTACCTCTGCTATCTCCTCTGGTTCCATACACATTTTACCACTGTCACACTTAATTGGCTCTATTCAGAATCAGAATCAGAATCAGGTTTATTATCACGGGCATGTGAGGTGAATTCGTTAACTTAGCAGCAGCAGTTCAATGCAATACATGATCCAGCAGACAGAGAGAAAAAAAAATAAAATAAAACATAATAAATAAACAAGTAAATCAATTACGTGTATTGAATAGATTATTAAAAAAATGTGCCAAAACAGAAATACTATATATTAAAAAAAGTGAGGTAGTGTCCAAAGCTTCGAAGTCCATTTGAGAATCGGATGGCAGAGGGGAAGAAGCTGTTCCTGAATCGCTGAGTGTGTGTCTTCAGGCTTCTGTACCTCCTCCCTGATGGTAACAGTGAGAAAAGGGCATGCCCTGGGTGCTGGAGGTCCTTAATAATGTATGCTGACTTTCTGAGACACTGCTCCCTGAAGATGTCCTGGGTACTTTGTAGGCTAGTGCTCAAGATGGAGCTGACTAGATTTACAACCCTCTGCAGCTTCTTTCGGTCCTGTGCAGTAGCCCCTCCAAACCAGACAGTGATGCAGCCTGTCAGAATGCTCTCCACGGTGCAACTATAGAAGTTTTTGAGTGTATTTGTTGACATGCCAAATCTCTTCAAACTCCTAATGAAGTATAGTCACTGTCTTGTCTTCTCTATGATACATCAGTATGTTGGGACCAGGTTAGATCCTCAGAGATCTTGACACCCAGGAACTTGAAACTGCTCACTCTCTCCACTTCTGATCCCTCTGTGAGGATTGGTATGTGTTCCTTCATCTTACCCTTCCTGAAGTCCACAATCAGCTCTTTTGTCTTACTGACGTTGAGTGCCAGGTTGTTGCTGTGACACCACTCCACTAGTTGGCGTATCTCACTCCTGTACACCCTCTCGTCACCACCTGAGATTCTACCAACAATGGTTGTATCGTTAGCAAATTTATAGATGGTGTTTGAGCTATGCCTAGCCACACAGTCATGTGTATACAGAGAGTAGAGCAGTGGGCTAAGCACACACCCCTGAGGTGCGCCAGTGTTGATTGTCAGCGAAGGAGATATGTTATCACCAAATCCGCACAGACTGTGGTCTTCCGGTTAGGAAGTCGAGGATCTAATTACAGAAGGAGGTACAGAGGCCCAGGTTCTGCAACTTCTCAATTAGGGTTGTGGGAATGATGGTTTTAAATGCTGAGCTATAGTCGATTAACAGCATCCTGATGTAGGTGTATGTGTTGTCTAGGTGGTCTAAAGCCGTGTGAAGAGCCATTGAGATTGCGTCTGCCGTTGACCTATTGTGACGATAGGCAAATTGCAATGGGTCCAGGTCCTTGCTGAGGCAGGAGTTCAGTCTAGTCATGACCAACCTCTCAAAGCATTTCATCACTGTCGATGTGAGTGCTACCGGGCGATAATCATTAAGGCAGCTCACATTATTCTTCTTTGGCACTGGTAAAGCAAGTGCCCGTAGCAATGAGAGGTTGAAAGTGTCCTTGAATACTCCTACTAACTGGTTGGCACAGGTTTTCAGAGCCTTACCAGATACTCTATCGGGACCTTCTGCCTTGCAAGGGTTCACTCTCTTTAAAGACAGTCTAACATCAGCCTCTGAGACGGAGATCACAGGGTCACCAGGTGCAGCAGGGATCTTCACAGCTGTAGATGTGTTCTCCTTTTCAAAGCGTGCATAGAAAGCGTTGAGTTCATCTGGTAGTGAAGCATCGCTGCCATTCATACTACTGAGTTTTGCTTTGTAGGAAGTGATGTCTTGCAGTCCCTGCCAGAGTTGCCGTGCATCTGATATCACCTCCAACCTCATTCAGAATTGTCCCTTTGCCCTTGAAATAGCCCTCCGCAAATCATACCTGGTTTTCTGGGACAGGCCTGGGTCGCCAGACTTGAATGCCACAGATCTAGCTTTCAGCAGACGACGTACCTCCTGGTTCATCCACGGATTTTGGTTTGGGAATGTACAGTAAGTCTTTGTAGGCACAAACTCATCCACACACGTTTTAATGAAGTCGGTAACATCTGCAGCATACTCGTCCAGGTTCAAAGATGAATCCTTGAATACGGTCCAGTCCACCAATTCAAAGCAGTCCTGTCGGTGCTCCTGTTCTTCCCTTTCTCTCACATCTCATCCTCTTGCTCTTCACACACTTGCAGATTGCCTTGGGGTTTTCCTTAATCCTGCTCGCCAAGGCCTCCTGATTTCATTCTTAAGCTCCTTCCTGCTAGTCTTATAATTTTCTAGATCTTTATCATTACCAAATTTTTTGAACCTTTTGTAAGCTTTTCTTTTCTTCTTGATGAAATTTTCAACAGCCTTTGTACAAAATAATTCCCTGTACCCTACTATCCTTTCCCTGTCTCATTGGGATGTACCCATGCAGAGCGTTAACACAAATATCCCCTGAACGTCTGCCACATTTCTTCTGTACATTTCCCTGAGAACATCTGTTCCCAATTTATGCTTCCCAGTTCCTGCCTGATAGCTTCATATTTCCCCTTCCTCCAATTAAACACTTTCCCAAATTATCTGTTCCTATCCCTCTCCAATGCTATGGTGAAGGAGATAGAATAGTGATCACTATCTCCAAAATGCTTTCCCACTGAGAGATCTGACACCTGACCAGGTTCATTTTCCAATACCAGATCAAGTCCAGCCTCTCCTCTTGTAGACTTATCTACATATTGCGTCAGGAAACTTTCCTGAACACACGTAGAAAACTCCACCCCATCTAAACCCCTTGCTCTAGGGAGATGCCAATCAATATTGGGGAAATTAAAATCTCCACTTCCTTCAGAAGTTTTCAAAAGTTCGGCACGGCTTCTGGAACTTTGACAAACTCCCCTGGGCGTGCAGTGGAGAGTGTATTGACCGGCTGCATTATGGTCAGGTATGGAAACACCAGTGCCTTTGAATCAAGGAGTTGATTTGACCCGGTCCGTCACGGGTAAAGCCCTCCCCGCCACTGAACACATCTACGTGGAGCATTGTCAGAGGAAAGCAGCGTCCATCATCAGGGACCACCCAACCCCCCACCACTCTCTTCTCGCTGCTGCCATCAGGAAGGAGGTACAAGGGCCTCAGGTCTCACACCACCAGGTTCAGGAACAGTTATTACCCCTCAACCATCAGGAAGGAGGTACAGGAGTCTCAGGACCCACACCACCAGGTTCAGGGACAGTTATTACCCCTCAACCATCAGGAAGGAGGTACAGGAGCCTCAGGACCCACACCACTATGTTCACGAACAGTTATTACCCCTCAACCATCAGGAAGGAGGTACAGGAGCCTCAGGACCCACACCACCAGGTTCAGGGACAGTTATTACCCCTCAACCATCAGGAAGGAGGTACAGGAGCCTCAGGACCCACACCACCAGGTTCAGGGACAGTTATTACCCCTCAACCATCAGGAAGGAGGTACAGGAGCCTCAGGTCCCACACCACCAGGTTCAGGGACAGTTATTACCCCTCAACCATCAGGAAGGAGGTACAGGAGCCTCAGGACCCACACCACCAGGTTCAGGAACAGTTATTACCCCTCAACCATCAGGAAGTAGGTACAGGAGCCTCAGGACCCACACCACCAGGTTCAGGGACAGTTATTACCCCTCAACCATCAGGAAGGAGGTACAGGAGCCTCAGGACCCACACCACCAGGTTTAGGGACAGTTATTACCCCTCAACCATCAGGAAGGAGGTACAGGAGCCTCAGGATCCACACCACTAGGTTCAGGAACAGTTGCAACCCCTCAACCACCAGATTTTTGAACCCGGTGGGGGGAATAACTTCACATGTCCCATTGCTGGAGTGTTCTTTCAAACTCTGGAACACGCACAACATGCTAGAGGAACTCAGCAGGGCAGGCAGCATCTCTGGGGGGGGGGAGAAAAAAAGTACAGTCGACGTTTCCGGCCGAGAGCCTTCAGTAGGAATTCTCTTCTGGGGATGCCCGCCCTGAAGAAGTTCAAATCTTCGATTTCCACACCGCCAAGTCTCTTCCAGGGATGCCTGTCCTGAAGAAGTTTAAATCTTCGATTTCCCCACAACATATGGACTCATTTTCAAGGACTCTTCATCTCATGTTCTCGATGTTTAATGCTCATTTATTCATTATTATTATTTCTTTATTCTTGTACTTGCACAGTTTGTCATTTTTTGTTTTGCGTGCTGCTTGTCCTCTTGGGTGCGGTCTTTCGCAGATTCTGTTACGGCTGCTGGATTTATTGAGAATGCCCGCCATAGACATACTTTGACAACAAAAATGAACTTTGAGCTTTTCGAACTTTGAATGGACAGAGTACCCGCTGCCTCGCAGAAGGGAACGCTGTGCAGACGCAGACCCTTCAGCCCTTCCAGTCTGTGCTAGCCATCACAAACCCCCTTTTACGAATCTGATCCAACCCTTTCGACCTCAAGGATCGGAATCACTGGCATGGGTCGCGAAATTTGCGGCAGTGGTACCCTGCAGTACATAGTAATAGAAACAAACTATAAACTATATAAAAGTTAAATTGAATAAAAAGTGCAAAAAAGAGTGGGGAAAATAGTGAGGGCGTGTTCACAGGTTCAATTGTCCATTCAGAAATCAGATGGCGGAGGGAAAGAAGCTGTTCCTGAATCGCTGAGTGTGTGCCTTCACGATCCTGTACCTCCTCCCTGATGGTCACAATGAGAAGAGGAGATGTCCTGGGTGATGGGGGTCAGTAATGATGGATGTATCTCCTGTACCTCCTCCCTGATGGTCACAATGAGAAGAGGGCACGTCCTGGGCGATGGAGATCAGTAATGATGGATGTATCTCCATTACCCCCTCTCTGATGGTCACAATGAGAAGAGGACATGTCCTGAGTGATGGGGGTCAGTAATGATGGATGTATCTCCTGTACCTCCTCCCTGATGGTCACAATGAGAAGAGGACATGTCCTGGGTGATGGGGGTCAGTAATGATGGATGTATCTCCTGTACCTCCTCCCTGATGGTCACAATGAGAAGAGGACATGTCCTGGGTGATGGGGGTCAGTAATGATGGATGTATCTCCTGTACCTCCTCCCTGATGGTCACAATGAGAAGAGGACATGTCCTGGGTGATGGGGGTCAGTAATGATGGATGTATCTCCATTACCCCCTCCCTGATGGTCACAACGAGAAGAGGGCATGTCCTGGGTGATGGGGGTCAGTAATGATGGATGTATCTCCTGTACCTCCTCCCTGATGGTCACAATGAGAAGAGGGCACGTCCTGGGTGATGGAGGTCAGTAATGATGGATGTATCTCCATTACCCCCTCCCTGATGATCACAATGAGAAGAGGACATGTCCTGGGTGATGGGGGTCAGTAATGATGGATGTATCTCCTGTACCTCCTCCCTGATGGTCACAATGAGAAGAGGACATGTCCTGGGTGATGGGGGTCAGTAATGATGGATGTATCTCCATTACCCCCTCCCTGATGGTCACAACGAGAAGAGGACATGTCCTGGGTGATGGGGGTCAGTAATGATGGATGTATCTCCTGTACCTCCTCCCTGATGGTCACAATGAGAAGAGGACATGTCCTGGGTGATGGGGGTCAGTAATGATGGATGTATCTCCTGTACCTCCTCCCTGATGGTCACAATGAGAAGAGGGCATGTCCTGGGTGATGGGGGTCAGTAATGATGGATGTATCTCCTGTACCTCCTTCCCTGATGGGAACAATGAGAAGAGGGCACGTCCTGGGGGGTGGGGGTCCTTAATAATGGACGCTGCCTCTCCGAGGCACCGGTCCTTGAAGCAGTCCTAATTGCTGGGGAGGCCGGTGCCCGTGATGGAGCTGTCTGAGTTTACAACTCTCTGCAGGTTTTCCCTCCCGATCCTGGGCAGTGTCCCCACCCCCACCACCCTCGCACCAGACGCTGACGAACGCTCTGCACGGCAACATCTGTAGAAATGCAAGGGTGGTTTTGGTGACCTACCAAACCTCCCCTGAACCCGTCCTGGCTCCGGCGCTCGGCTGCCCACGCGGCAGGCAGACGACGGCAGCGGATTTGGTCGGCGCAAAGCTTCGCAGCGCCAGCACACGGTGTACAACCCCTCCCGCTGTGCCTGGAAGCAATTTATACATTCCGCACCTCCCTCCCACCCAACCCCGCGGTGCTCCAGTTTACTCCCACGTTCCGAGGACGTGCAGAGGCTCGTGTTCGCCACACGCAGACTTGAAGCACCAGCCCTGACTGCAGGAGTGTAAAGACAAGGGATGGCAGGCATGATTGTTCCCTGCGGAGATGGGCCGCAGAGGTTTCCCAGCCAAATCAGCATGGCGGTTTGTTGTCAGATCTGGGCCTGGACGAAAGGAGCAAAGAACAAGCAGCTCGTAGGATGGGGGAAGAGGCAGAACGAGCCTCTTGTTGGATTTGGAGTAGGCGAGAGGAGGGGAGCTGGAAGCCAGGAGCAGATGCCGGCCCACCAGCTGGAGAGTGTCGTGGTTAAGGGTCGAAACACTCGGTGAAGGTTAGGAAGCACCTGATGACATTTGCTCCTGGCTGAAGGCTACGGTTACCTTACAAGGTAACTGGAGAACGCACCCTACCAGGTGTTTGTAACAAGTAACTAGCCTCGCTAGTGCTGGAAACGTGGGGACGCTTGCTCGTCCCGGGACCTAATCGGAAAGTTAAAAAAAAAATGAAAGCCGTACGTTCCGATGAAGGTGTGAGAAAATAATCCCAGTCTCAGTCTTTAATCGACCGACCCGTGCGTCTTTCTGAAACCCCCACCGTCACAGTGGGAGCCGGCAAACGCTTCACAGAGGTTGCGATCGGAGTCGTCTCGCTGAACGTGGAGCTCTGCCAACTGAAACACTGTGCGAGGAAGTATTAAAGTAAATACCGTATTTAATTTGAATAAATCCTTGATAATTTTTTATTAATGTCTTAATCCGAGATAATCTCTGCTTATTGCGAGAGAACATTGAATTGATTTGACTTAGTTTCTTACATCCTTCACATCCACAAAGCAAAACTGCAATTCAAGCTGACATCTACATCGGAAAGGACAGGATCGGACAAGTGTCCGCCGTTATATACCTTGGTGCAGAACTGAGTGACACAAACGAACGCAGCAAGGAAACATCTGGAAAGATCTGTGAGCACTGACACCAAGACATACCTCCTCAGGAGTCTCGTCTGGTCGGTAACCCCATATGGCTGTGAAACATGGACCTTCAAAGCAGCTGTTGAAAAGAAGTTGACCAGCATTTGAGATGTGGACAAACAGACAGATCCTCGGGGTATTATACATTGAAAGGAGGTCCAACAATTTCATCCTAGAAAAGATTGGCACAAAACCAATACTTCTGGAGACCGTTATCCAAAGGAAACTTCGCTATTTTGGACACATCTCAAGAGCTGATGGCACCCTGGAACACACTGTGTTTGAAGGCGGAGTGCAAGGAAGCCGCTCCCGAGGCAGACAGAGGACAACCTGGATCGACAGCGTCAAGAAGTGGACCAGCCTCCCCGCCAGAGACGCAGGAGGAAGTAAGTGGTCGCGGAGGCTCTGGCAGGGTACGGCACATGATGATGATGATTCACATACACGAGGAGTAAAAATCTTCACGTCCCCGCCCGAATGTGCAATTTATAGCAACTTATAATAAATACTATGTACAACAGGACAGTCAATATAACATAGAAATACAGCTGTATCAGCGTGAGTTAACCAGTCTGATGGCCTGGTGGAAGAAGCTGTCCCGGAGCCTGTTGGTCCTGGCTTTTATGCTGCGGTACCGTTTCCCGGATGGTAGCAGCTGGAACAGTTTGTGGTTGGGGTGACTCGGGTCCCCAATGATCCTTTTTACACACCTGTCTCTGTAAATGTCCTGAATAGTGGGAAGTTCACAACTACAGATGCGCTGGGCTGTCCACACCACTCTCTGCAGAGTCCTGCGATTGAGGGAGGTACAGTTCCCGTACCAGGCAGTGATGCAGCCAGTCAGGATGCTCTCAATTGTGCCCCTGTAGAAAGTTTTTAGGATTTGGGGGGCCCATACCAAACTTCCTCAACCGTCTGAGGTGAAAGAGGCGCTGTTGTGTCTTTTTCACCACACAGCCGG
Organism: Mobula hypostoma; assembly: GCF_963921235.1. Taxonomy (NCBI): domain Eukaryota; kingdom Metazoa; phylum Chordata; class Chondrichthyes; order Myliobatiformes; family Myliobatidae; genus Mobula; species Mobula hypostoma. The sequence goes on along the minus strand of NC_086129.1, from coordinate 1,824,037 downwards.
TATGTACAGACCAGGTGAGGTTCTCAGTGATGTGGATACCGAGGAACTTAAAGCTGTTCACCCTCTCAACCCCAGATCCATTGATGTCAATAGGGGTTAGCCCATCTCCATTCCTCCTGTCGTCCCCAACCAGCTCCTTTGTTTCTGCGACGTTGAGGGAGGGGTTGTTTTCTTGAAATAATTAAAATATGATTTTAATTATTCCGTGGTTAGCGCAATGCTACTACAGCTTGGGGCTGACATGTGGTGGGGGGCGAGGGTTGGTTTACTTGTCAGCCAAAAGCCACCTCTCCCGTGCCTGTCATCGACTGGCCTGTTTGAAGGATGCAGTAGCTCCTTCCCCATTGGTTGCCCTGTGCGCCACGGCACCAGGGCCCGGTTTCGGGCACCCCAGGGGTAAAAGCAGGGCCCTTGCAAGAGACTCGCACACTTTCCTTTGTCTCCAGGGGCTCCTCTCAACACAAAGGTCACGGCCAGTGCCGAAGGACCATCGGGAAATTGTCCTCCAGACTTAGGGGACGATCTTAACTCTGCTGAATTACCTAGTTTTGTAGTTTGTGTAACTCGGGGGCATAGATGTCGGGTCGAATCTTTCACTGTTCGTTTATTCATAAGCAGAGTCTTCTGTCTCACTCAACCCAACCTGTGAAGCGGCGTCCTCTGGCATGGTCCGGTCCGTGAAGTCCGTATTCCGGTTCACGGTCCGGTCCGTGGACTCCGGACTCCGGGTCTTCCAGCTGTCCCTTGTTTTGGTTGAGTTAGGCATAGGCACCTGATTCCCATCTTGGGGCTTGGAATATAAGTAGCCTTGGGGTTGAGTGTGAGCTGCTGGTTTGTCTTGTCAGTTCCCCTGGGAGCAACCTGCTGATGAAAGGCTAGTGAAACCATTCGTGATTTCCAGGCCTGGTTGGAGGACCACCGCTTCATGGAGCCTTGTTGCCTCTCGTCAGAGCAGTCATTGTGGTATGGATTTGGCCGTTTCTGTAGCCAGCCAAGGTTGCCGGCTGCCCCAAGACTCAGAGCCACCCTGGATTGAGCTCCTTTCCTGTCCTTGCTTCCATCGGGTAAGCCAGGCCGATTGCTGTTACCCTGTGGTTGGTTCTGTCCCTTCCTGTCCCTTGCCTCCATCGGGTAAGCCAGGCCAATTGCCGTTACCCTGCGGTTGGGTCCGTCCCTCCCTGTCCTTCCCTCTGTGAGGTGAAGTTCCGCGTCCTGCCCAGGAGTTCCTCCAAGAACCCCAGCCTTGAAAATCCCAAGCCAAGCTCCAAGAACCCCAGCCTCCATGCCTCAAGACCAAGACCCCAGCCTGCAGCCCCAAGCCTCTAGACCCCAGCCACGTCCTGTCCAGTAGTCATGTCATGTCCTTGCCTGGTTCTGGGGTCTAAGCCTGAGGCAAGACCCAGGTCCTGGGTCCTTGTCCAGTCTCTAGCTCAGAGTCCAAGCCCAGGCTCCTAGTTCATGGTTCCTAGTCCAGGTTCCCTGTCCAGTCCATGTCCTAGCCCGAGTCTGTGTTCTTGTCCCTGCTCCTTGCCTGTATCCTGTCACGTCCCTACTCTAGTCAAGTCCTGTTCCTTGTACTTCAGTGTCTGTGTCTTGCATTTGGGTCCATTCCCCTCCCCCCATTGTGACATCCTCGTTTTGTTGGCGGGGAGGGGTGTTGGGATTCAGAGTTCAATTCCGACGCTGTCCGTCGGTATGTCCTTCCCCTGAACATAATAATAGCCATCCGTTAGTCCCACGAGACCATGGATTTGCGCCTTGGAAGGATTCCAGGGCGCAGACCTGGGCAAGGTTGTATGGAAGACCAGCAGTTGCCCATGCTGCAAGTCTCCCCTCTCCACAACACCAATGTTGTCCAAGGGAAGGGCATTAGGACCCATACAGCTTGGCACCGGTGTTGTCGCAGAGCAATGTGTGGTTAAGTGCCTTGCTCAAGGACACAACACGCTGCCTCGGCTGGGGCTCGAACTCACGACCTTCAGATCACTAGACCGATGCCTGAACCACTTGGCCACGCGCCAACACCCTGAACATAGAACATAGAAATCTACAGCACATTACAGGCCCTTCGGCCCACATTGTTGTGCCGACCACGTAACCTGCTCTAGAAGCTGCCTCGAATTTCCCTAGCACATAGCCCTCTATTTTTCTAAGCTCCATGTACCTATTTAAGAGTCTCTTAAAAGACCCTATTGTATCCGCCTCCACCACCGTCACCGGCAGCCCATTCCACGCACCCACCACTCTGTGTGTGAAAATCGTACCTACTTCCAATGCACCTTAAAACGATGTTCCTCTCGTGCTAGCCGTTTCAGCCCTGGGAAAAAAATGCCTCTGGCTATCTGCACGATCAATGCCTTTCATCATCTCCTCTGTACCTACTTTCAAGCACTTAAAACCCTCTCATGCTAGCTATTTCAGCCATGGGGAAAAAGCCTCTGACTATCCACATGATCAATGCCTCTCATTATCTTGTATGCCTCTATCAGGCCACCTTTCATCCTCTGTCGCTCCAAGGAGAAAAGGCCAAGTTCACTCAGCCTATTCTCATAAGGCATGCTCCCCAATCCAGGCAACATCCTCGTGAATCTCCTCTGCAGTCTCTCTATAGCATCCACATCTTTCCTGTAGTGAGGTGACCAGAACTGAGCACAGTACTCCAAGTGGGGTCTGACCAAGGTCTTATGTAGCTGTAACTCAAATCCCATGATTGATGAAGGCCAACGCACTGTACGCCTTCTTAACAAAGTGTGTGGGTTTCCTCCTGTGATCCAGTTTCCCATATTCCAAAGACCTGCCGTTACTCAGTCATTATAAATTGCCCTGTAATTAGTGTCATGCTTTTTTGTAACTTCGAAACATTAAGCTAATTTATAGGAAGACACAGGAGATTGAAATGTGGGTCTAACTTCACCCTTACTTTAGGCCAGGCAGACATGTATCATGTGGTATTGTTATGACGTATGCAATTAACATATTTTTACATATATCCCATAATTAATTATTTAAATGAGCAATAATGCTTATATTAATCAAATATTACTGAAATATTGAATACGCAACACTTGGTTGGCATCTGTCTGCCTGGGCGGAAGGTACGGAGACCCTGAGATGCCCCAGTCGTCAAGATCCCCCTCTCGGCCTCACCGGTGTAGCCCAAAGGAAAGCTTATGAAACAATACGTTTGTCACCAGCTCGGCTGCAGGAGCTGCCGGGAGGATGTTCAATGACGTCAGGGGGCTCCACTCCGGATTTGCTGACTGGGTTTAACTCCCGTAGACCTTCGTCTCTCCCCCGAGGCTGCCCGCAAGGCGGTGGGGGCTATTTACCCGTAGCCGGGGATCTGGTTCACGGGCACCGGGGCGTGTCCGCACGCCGGTGGGCCTGCGTGCTATGTCGTGCAGGGGCCGGACCTCCTCCCCGTCCCCTGTAGTTCAGCTGGAGTCCGAGAGGAGTTCAGTTTCCGTGTGTGTGTCGCCAGCGAGGAGGCGCTACACAAGGCTTGCTGTCGGAGAGGCTGTGTACTGGCAGGGAGAGACCGACACGTTCAGCTCTCCTTTCCCCGAGACGGCTAGACAGCGGCGGAAGCTGAAAGTGAGAGCGACAAGCCCTGCCCCCTAGACGCGTCACAGCAACCACTTTGAGACAGCGCTCAGGTCAGGGTTAAATCGGGGGGCTGGTGGGTGCTGGTGCGACTCGCTGGGCCAACGGGCCTGTTCCGCGCTGCGTCTCCAGAAAAGGCAGCCAAGTGGCAGGTTTCGGAATCTCCTATTGAGTTAGATCTCAGTTCTCGAGTGTTTCCAGTCTTGCCTTTGTCTTCAGAAGGAGGAACTTTATCATCCAAGTCCGACAATCACAAAGAACCACCTTCCCGAGGTACCAGCTGGCCCTGCAGATCGAGTTCCTCGCAGAGCGCTGGACGCCCGCCACCGCTCTCCTGCCGGGCTTCGCTCTCCGCCTTCCAACACCGCCCCTGTTCTCCCAGTTTCTTATTACACCGTTCCGAACAGCCGCCTCGTTACTCCACCTCAACCACCACCTTTTCCGTCACTGACATTTTTTTCGGGCTTTCCGAACCCCAGCTGGCTCAGGCCCGAAACATTGGACTTCCGCACTCCCCGCCACAGTAAGCCGCACCAGTCTGCCGATTGTTCCAAAACGACCACAACTGTCCCCCTCCCCCCCCCGGCTCCACAATTTGACTGCGCCATTCCCGGATTCATATCTATACCTGCTGTGTAGGCAGACGGTAATCCCCAAGGATGTGATACCCCGGACTAGCTGCGTTTCAATTACTCATTCAAAATGCTTTTATGTTCTGGCCGAGAGGTGAACGCCTTCCCCCCGTCGCGAATGTAGAAACCGACGTCCCATCGAAGAAGGGCTGATCTTTAAGACCGAATTTACTCGCAAAGCAGGCAGAAATCCAGACCAGCGCACGCAAAATGTCGCCGGCTGGTGGCGTAGTGGCATCGGCGCCGGACTTCGGAGCGAAGGCTCCCGAGTTCGAATCCAGCCGGCTCCCTGGCACGCTTTCCATCTGCGCTGGGTTTAACGTCGAGCTAGCAACTCGGCCTCGTAAAAATAAGAAAGCCTGCGAAAAAAGAACGCCATCACGATGGTGTCCCGATGACTCCACTCGGAGATAAGGGCTTTCTTCTTCTTTCTTCACGTAGAACAGAGGGATCTAGGAATAACGGTGCATAGTTCCCTGAAGGTGGAATCTCATGTGGATAGGGTGGTGAAGAAAGCTTTTGGTATGCTGGCCTTTATAAATCAGAGCATTGAGTATAGGGAGTTGGGAGGTAATGTTGAAATTGTACAAGGCCTTGGTAAGGCCAAATTTGGAGTATCGTGTACAGTTCTGGTCACTGAATTACAGGAAAGATGTCAACAAAATAGAGAGAGTACAGAGGAGATTTACTAGAATGTTGCCTGGGTTTCATCTCCTAAGTTACAGAGAAAGGTTGAACAAGTTAGGTCTTTATTCTTTAGAGTGTAGAAGGTTGAAGGGGGGACTTGATAGAGGTGTTTAAAATTATGAGGGGGATAGATAGAGTTGACGTGGATAGGCTTTTTCCATTGAGAGTAGGGGAGAATCAAACAAGAGGACATGAGTTGAGAGTTAAAGGGCAAAAGTTTAGGGGTAACGTGAGGGGGAACTTCTTTACTCAGAGAGTGGTAGCTGTGTGGAACGAGCTTCCAGCAGAAGTGGTAGAGGCAGGTTTGATGTTGTCGTTTAAAGTTAAATTGAACAGCTATATGGACAGGAAAGGAATGGAGGGTTATGGGCTGAGTGCAGGTGGTGGGACTAGGTGAGAGTAAGAGTTCGGCACGGACTAGAAGGGCCGAGATGGCCTGTTTCCGTGCTGTAATTGTTATATGGTTATATGTTATATGTTAAAATGCTGGAGGAACTCAGAATTTCAGACCTCTGGCAGAGGCTCTCCATTCATTGGGCTCAACCATGGATGTTGTGTCCTAGCTGTCTAGATACACAAGCCCGGGCAGTACGATATGGAGAGCGAGCTGTTGCCCCATGCAGTAGGCTCCCCCTCTCCACGCAGCTGATTAACCCAAAGCAACGGCAAAGACCGATACAGTTTGGCACCAGCGGCGTCGCAGGAGTTGCCAGTCGGTGTCAAACTCAACGTCGGACTGCCTCAGGGACTCCAGCTCCGGATTTTTCCTGGGGGTTCACTTCTGAAGCCTTCCCCGTGAGCGGGTACAGCCGCAAGGTAGCGGAGGTTTGAGACCAGAGTTTTCCCTCTCCTAGATGAGCTGCCAACAACGGCCTGACGAGCCCCATCTGAGCGGAGCGACTGGTTTTAAGGTGCCAGTAACCCGCCTTTGCCCCTTGTCCCGTCAGTAGAAACGGTTCACGCCGGGGCTTAGTAGCTGAGCCACACGTGGAGGCCGGGAGCTGGGACTGGTTGTCAGAATCTAACTTCAGATGCACGCCATTGGGTCAGTCAGCATCTGTGAAAATGGATAAACAGTTGACAGTTCAGGCTGAGACCTTTCTTCAGGTCAGGTTGGATGCAGCTTAATGTGGATAAATGTGAGGTTATCCACTTTGGTGTCAAGAACAGGAAGGCAGATTATCATCTGAATGGTGTCAAGTTAGGAAAAGGAGAAGTACAACGAGATCCAGGTGTCCTTGTTCATTAGTCACTGAAAGTAAGCATGCAAGTACAGCAGGCAGTGAAGAAAGCTAATGGCATGTTGGCCTTCATAACAAGGGGAGTTGAGTACAGGAGCAAAGAGGTCCTTCTGCAGTTGTACAGGGCCCTGGTGAGACCACACCTGGAATATTGTGTACAGTTTTGGTCTCCAAATTTGAGGAAGGACATTCTAGCTATTGAGGGAGTACAGCATAGGTTCACGAGGTTAATTCCCGGGATGGCGGAACTGTCATATGTCGAAAGATTGGAGCGACTAGGGTTGTATACACTGGAATTTAGAAGGATGAGAGGGGATCTGATTGAAACAAATAAGATTATTAAGGGATTGGACACGCTAGAGCAGGAAACATGTTCCCGAACCAGAGGCCACAGTTTACGAATAAGGGGTAGGCCATTTAGAACGGAGTTGAGGGAAAACTTTTTCACCCAGAGAGTTGTGGATCTGTGGAACACTCTGCCTCAGAAGGCAGTGGAGGACAATTCTCTGGATGCTTTCAAGAAAGAGTTAGATAGAGCTCTTAAAGATAGCGGAGTGAAGGGATATGGGGAGAAGGCAGGAACTGGATACTGATTGTGCATGATCAGCCATGATCACAGTGAATGGTGGTGCTGGCTCGAAGGGCCGAATGGCCTACTCCTGCACCTATTGTCTATTGTCTAAGTCAGAATACGAAGATAGGGAAGAGGGGAAGGAGTATGAGCTCGAAGGTGATAGGTGAAGCCAGGTGGGTGGGGAGGGAGATGAAGACTTTAAGAGCGTAAGAACGTAAACATTGGAGCAGAATTAGGCCATCTGGTCCATCGCGTCTACTTTGTCATTCCATCATGGCTGATTTATTATCCCTCTGAATCCCATTCTCCTGCCTTCTTCCCGTAAACTGTGGCACTCTGACTAATCAAGAACCAATCAACTTCCTTGCTTTAAATGCACCCAGTGACTTGGCATCCAAAGCCATTTGTAGAAATGCATTCCACAGATTCACCGCCTTCTGGCTGAAGAAATTCTTCCATGTCTCCATTCCAAGCAGACCTCCCTCAATCCCCAGGCTGTTCCCTCTTGTCTCAGACTCAACCATCTCCACGTCTACTCTGTCTGAGCCTTTCAATATTCAAGCAACACACATAAAAGTTGCTGGTGGAACGCAGCAGGCCAGGCAGCATCTCTAGGAAGAGGTACAGTCGACGTCTCGGCCCGAAACGTCGACTGTGCCTCTTCCTGGAGATGCTGCCTGGCCTGCTGCGTTCCACCAGCAACTTTGATGTGTGTGTTGCTTGAAATTCCAGCATCTGCAGAATTCCTCGTGTTTACCTTTCAATATTCAATAGGTTTCAATGAGATCTCTCTTCATTCTTCTAAACTCCAGTGATTATAGGCCCAAAGCCATCAAATGCTCCTTATACATTAACCCTTTCTTTCCTGGGATCATTCTCGTGAACCTCCTCTGGCCCCTGTCCAATGCCAACACATCTTTACTCAGATAAAGATAAAGATCTTTACTTAGATATCATCTGTGTTAACTAGGATGCCGTGCACAATCCGGATTTGATGGGGACAGCCGTGAGAAGCATGGAGGAACATCTGGAGAAACTTCTGAAATGCCCGCTTCGCTGCCGCTGCTACTGTGCGATCGAGAATCTCCGGAGGGGAAGGCCCCGAGTCCTCGGCTTTGCCTATTGCCTGTTGCCGGGGTCGAGGCGCTGGGCAGAAATGGTGCTCGGTGCTCATTGTCGGGGGGCTGGTCGGAGGCTCGAAGTTTTCGGACAGACCGGAGTCGGACTGTGGTCGGATGCTTCCGGGATGCTGCATCGGCAAGTTTGCGGTGCTGGAAGCTCATGGAGGGGAGAGTTTCTCCCTTCAACCGTCTGTGTGAGATGATGGGACTTTTGAGAGACTTTGAGACTTTTTACTGTGCCCATGGTCTGTTTTTTATCAAATTACGGTATTGCTTTGCACTGTTGTAATTATATGTTATAATTATGTGGTTTTGTCAGTTTTTCAGTCTTGGTCTGTCTTGTGTTTCTGTGAAATCACACTGGAGGAACCTTGTATCATTTCTTAATGCATGCATTACTAAATGACAATAAAAGAGGACTGTGTGTCCTCATAATCTAAAAAGTCACTGGAGAAAAGAACTGGTAGGTAAGAATCAGCCCCTTTATTCGATAAAACAGAGAAAATCTGCAGATGCTGGAAATCCAAAGCAACCCAGGAAAAACAGCGTGCACGGCCACTCCAAATGATATCGATATGTGTCACTAGGATGCCGTGCACAATCCGGATTTGATGGGGACAGCCGTGAGAAGCACGGAGGAACATCTGGAGAAACTTTTGAAATGCCCGCTTCACTGCCGCTGCTACTGTGCGATCGAGAATCCCCGGAGGGGAAGGCCCCGAATCCTCGGCTTTGCCTATTGCCTGTTGCCGGGGCCGGGGTCGAGGCGCTGGGCAGAAATGGTGCTCGGTGCTCGGTGTCGGAGAGCTGGTCGGAGACTTGGAGTATCCGGATGGACTCGGAGTCGGACTGTGGTCGGATGCTTCCGGGATGCTGCATCGGCAAGTTTGCGGCGCTGGAGGTTCACCGTCTGCGTGAGATGATGGGGCTTTCGAGAGACTTTGAGACTTCTACCGTGCCCATGGTCTGTTCTTATCAAATTACGGTATTGCTTTGCACTGTTGTAACTATATGTTATAATTATGTGGTTTTTGTCAGTTTTTAAGTGGGTTTGTCATGTGTTTCTGTGATATCATTCTGGAAAAACATTTTATCATTTCTTAATGCACGCAGTACAAAATGACAATAAAAGAGGGCTGCGTGTCCTCATAATCTAATAAGGAGCCCAAAATGGCTCAGAAAATTCCTGTCATATTATGACCACTGGCACCGAAGGGTTCCTTTACCTTAAGCTCTCTAATAAATCTGGTTCATCGGACACCATCCAATCCAGAATCACCAACCCCCTAGTGGGCTCAACAGCGAGCTGCTCTAAAAAGCCATCTTGTAGGCGCTCTAGAAAATCCCCTCTTGGGATCCCAACCGACCTGTGCATCGAAATCCCTCATGGTTATCGTGAAATTGCCCTTTTGGCATGCATTCTCTATCTCCCCTTTTAGACAACATCCTTACCACTGTTTGGGGCTCTGCATACAACTCCCATCAGGGTCTTTTTTGACCCTTTCAGTTTCTTACCTCTACCCACCAAGATTCTACTCCCGCCGGTCCTATGTCACCTCTCATGGTCCCAGAGCACATCCGACACAATTAGGAAAGTTAGCCAACACCTCTACTTTCTGAAGAGAGCTGGACTACACACATCTATACTCACGTCCTTCTACAGGTGTGCAGTAGGACAATGCGGGGAGCTTTGATCGAGGTCTGCTTCTGCGTTGCAGTGTTCAGTTGTTTTGTGACTCAAAATGAGTGTCTAAGGAAGGAATATTCTGATGAAGGTCTGCTGAAGATGTGGAGCAACATCACCAACGCCTCTACTTTCTGAGGAGACTGAAGAGAGCCGGGCTTTGCACATCTACACTCACATCATTCTACAGAATCGCAGTAGAGATCATCCTGACAAACTGCATCACTGCACGGTACGGAAACTGCTCTGTAGTGGACAGGAAGGCTTGACAACGGAGGGTCAAAGCTGCCCAACGCATCACTATCACCAGCCTACCCACTATCAGGGACGCATCTACAGAAAGATGCCAGAAAAGGGTTAGTAACAACATGAAGGACCCCACCCACTCTGCTCACGGCCTGTCTGTCCCACTCCCATCGGGGAGGAGGGTACGTAGCGTCCACACCAGGACCGTGAAGGATCCCACCCACCCTGCTCACGGACTGTCTGTCCCTCTCCCATCGGGGAGGAGGCTACGTAGCACCCACACCAGGACCGTGAAGGATCCCACCCACCCTGCTCACGGACTGTCCGTCCCACTCCCATCGGGGAGGAGGCTACGTAACACCCACACCAGGACCGTGAAGGGTCCCACCCACCCTGCTCACGGACTATCCGTCCCACTCCCATCGGGGAGGAGGCTTCGTAGCACCCACACCAGGACCGTGAAGGGTCCCACCCACCCTGCTCACGGACTGTCTGTCCCACTCCCATCGGGGAGGAGGCTACGTAGCACCCACACCAGGACCGTGACGGTTCCCACCCACCCTGCTCATGGACTATCTGTCCCACTCACATCGGGGAGGAGGCTACGTAGCACCCACACCAGGATCGTGAAGGATCCCACCCACCCTGCTCACGGACTATCTGTCCCACTCCCATCGGGGAGGAGGCTACGTAGCACCCACATCAGTACCGTGAAGGATCCCACTCACCCTGCTCATGGACTGTCTGTCCCACTCCCCTCGGGGAGGAGGCTACGTAGCACCCACACCAGGACCGTGAAGGGTCCCACCCACCCTGCTCACGGACTATCTGTCCCTCTCCCATCGGGGAGGAGGCTATGTAGCATCCACACCAGGACCCACCAGACTCCAAAACAGTGACTTTCCCCAAGCAATGAGTCCGATCAACACCTCCACCCACCAACCCATCCCTCCACACCCCTATCCACCACCATTTCATCATTTCTATCCTCTGGGACCAGAGGACACAGCCTCAGAGTAGAGGGGCGTTCTTTTACAATGAAGATGAGGAGAAATCTCTTTTACCAGAGGGTGTTGAATCTGTGAGATTCTTTGCCCCAGGCAGCTGTAGAGGCCAGTCTTGTACGCTCGAGGCAGAGGTTGGTCAATTGTTGATTGGTCAAGGCATGAAGGGAAACGGGGAGAAGGCAGGGGATTGGGGCTGAGAGAAAAGAATGGAGCAGCCATAATGAGATGGTGGAGCAGACTCGATGGGCTAAATGGCCTAACTCTGCTCCTGTCTCTTATGGTCTTGTAGTGTTTCTTCCTGTCAGAGTCACCTTATGTACAGACACTCCTGTTCCCAGCGTCACTTTATGGACATACAGTCAATCTGTGTACATCGGTGTCAGCGGGAGGAGAACGATGGCAGCGCGACGCAGCGCGCGCAGCTCTCCGGTGAAATGATATTGTATTTGTAAGTAGGATGCCGTGCACAATTCTGATTTGATAGAGACAGACGTGAGAAGCACAGAGGAACATCTGGAGAAACTTCTGAAATGCCCGGTTCGCTGCCGCTGCTACTGTGCGATCGAGAATCTCCGGAGGGAAGGCCCCAAAATCCTCGGCTTTGCCTGCTGCTGGCGGCTGGGGCTGCGGTCGAAGTGCTCGGCAGAGATGGTGCTCGGTGCTCATTGTCGGAGGGCTGGTCGGAGGCTCGAAGTTTTCAGACAGCTCAGAGTTAGACTGTGGTCGGGCATGGCAGGGAGAGTTTTCTTCCTTCTCCCGTCTACGTGAGATGTGGGGCTTTCGAGAGACTTTGAGACATTTTTTTTACCGTGCCCATGATCTGTTCTTCATCAAGTTATGGTATTGTTGCACTGTTGTAAATGTATGTTATAATTATGTGGTTTTTGTCAGTTTTTCAGTCTTGGTCTGTCCTGTGTTTCTGTGATATCACACCGGAGGAATATTGTATCATTTCTTAATGCATGCATTACTAAATGATAATGAAAGAGGACTGCATGTCCTCATAATCTAATCTAATCTAATAAAACATCTTATGTATTTATATTTATTGTGGTTTTTTTAATTTTTGTGTTCTTTATCTTATTGTGCGTTTCTTGTGCTGCATCAGATCTGGAGTAACAATTATTTTGTTCTCCTTTACACTCGTGTACAGGAAATGTCATTAAACAATCTCGAATACCAAATCTCCTCAACCTCCAGATGAAGGTGAGGCAAAGGGAATGGCGGCGATAGGACGAGTCGAGGTTACTGTGGGCGGGGTAACAATTATTTCGCTCTCCTCTACATGGGTGTACTGGAAATGACATTAAACAATCTTTAAATCTTGGATCAGGGTTTGGAGGGAGTTGAGCAGGTCTGCAGAGGGCAGGTTGCAGTGGGTCCAACATACTCTGACACAATCTTGCAACATCTCCCACCTCCCCCTTCCACAGATGCTGCCTGACCGGCTGAGTTCCTCCAGCAGACCGATTGTTACCGTCTCCAATCTCCTGTGGCTCTTAAACTCTTCCTGGGCTTCCAGCCAGATAGGGGTGTCGATTATAACCGACGTCTTGATGGCAAAACTCTGCCATCTTCTTCAGGGACGATGTCAGATGAAGATGGCAGAGTTTGTCATCGAAACGTCGGTCATAATCGATATTTGAACAAGGCTGGATACCCAAGAAGAAGAGTTTGCTCATGATATACACCGGGAAATCACTAGATCACTAATCCTGTTCTCTCCTTACATGTGCGTGTGTGTGTGTGTGTGTGTGTGTGTGTGTGTGTGTGTGTGTTGCTCTGGATTTCCAGCATCTGCAGAATCTCTTGTGTTTATTCCTCTCCATAGATGCTGCCTAACCTGCTGAGTTCCTCCAGCATTTTGTGTGTGTGTGTGTGTGTGTGTGTGCGCGTGTGTGTGTGTGTGTGTGTGTGTGTGTGTGTGTGTGTGTGTGTGTGTGTGTGTGTGTGTGTGTGTGTGTGTGTGTGTGTGTGTGTGTGTGTGTGTGTGTGTGTGTGTGTGTGTGTGTGTGTGTGTGTGTGTTGCTCTGGATTTCCACCGTCTGCAGAATCTCTTGTGTTTATTCCTCTCCATAGATGCTGCCTGGCCTGCTGAGTTCCTCTAGCATTTTGTGCGTGTTGCTCTGAATTTCCAACATCTGCAGAATCTGGAGTAACAATTATTTCATTCTCCTTTACACTTGTGTAATGGGAAATGACATTAAACCATCTTGAACTTTGAAATCGCTTCCTTGGTTTGAAAGTGCTTATGAGAAACTTCAAATGAATGTGAAAAGCACAATAAATATCCAAGTTTTTCTTATCTGTCATAATTTATCAGCATATGGTATCATAATTTAATAATAAACCATAATTAATATAAATGTAAAATTTTACAATTATTAATATATGCATATGTAATGTACGATATAGATGTATTGATATGCATATAATTCAAGGGCACATTAATACTTAATAATCATTAAATGTTTCATATTGTTATTAATTATAATATAATTACTATTCAAAGGCAATAATTTGTTGCATCTTATTTCCTCTTTGAAGTTTCAGCATATTAATGGTATATTAATATCAAACACTGGTCACACACTGAGAGCCAGTTAATAAAATCTGCACACATCAGCAGAGACCGTCTTGCTTCTTAATGTACATGCAATTGTTTTGGGGTACTTGCTGATGTGATATAATTACTTGCCTGGTCTTATAAGGATCATTACTCTCCATCTCAAGGTTACGAAGCGTGCTTTCGAAACTTAACAGTTTCTGCGATACAGTACTTGGCATCTTCTCTCTCTCTCTTTTTGTCATTAACCGGGGCTCCCCAGGACTTTTATATCTGTCCCATCCCGCTCTTCCTGACTATCAGTCACCACCCCTCCCCACCTCCCCAGTCACCCGGCCAACCTTTCCAGCTCTTTAGTAGGTGAAGACATTGTCGAGTTATCAGTGCCCCCTCACGGGAGGAAGGACTGGGTCGCTCGCATACCTGCTTCTCCCTCGTGCTCCTTCGCTGGGGCAATGAAATCTTATTCCTTTCCAGTCCTTCGATGTTGCGGTATCGTTCCGTTTCACAGGAGCCTCAGTTCCTTGCCAGGGTGTTTCCCGGAGCGATGGGAAGACCACCGTCATCGTTGCGCACCAGGGGTCGTATGACATCATCACTAAGTGCCGTGTGCTACGACATGGGCGACCACGGTCTTTCCACTTGTCTCCTTAACCTACCCTTCCTGTGGTGGGGGGCGGTGGGGGAGGAGGGCCGCCTCCCACATTGTTGTTCGTAATCTTCCCTTCTTTTCTTTCTCCCCGGCCGTGATTAAGTTCACAAGGTTAATTCCCGGGATGGCGGGACTGTCATATGTCGAAAGATTGGAGCGACTGGGCTTGTATACTCTGGAATTTAGAAGGATGAGAGGGGATCTGATTGAAACATATAAGATTATTAAGGGATTGGACACGCTGGAGGCAGGAAGCACGTTCCCGATGTCCAGAACCAGAGGCCACAGTTTAAGAATAAGGGGTAGACCATTTAGAACGGGGTTGAGGAAAAACTTTTTCACCCAGAGAGTGGTGGATGTATGGAACGCTCTGCCCCAGAAGGCTGTGGAGGCCAAGTCTCTGGATGCTTTCAAGAAAGAGATGGATAGAGCTCTTCAAGATAGTGGAATGAAAGGTTATGGGGATAAGGCAGGAACTGGATACTGATTGTGGATGATCAGCCATGATCACTGTGAGTGGCGGTGCTGGTTCGAAGGGCCGAATGGCCTACTCCTGCACCTATTGTTTGTTGTCTATTGATTGTCCTCGGCAAATGCTTTCTGCAGGAGTGGTTTGCTGTCGCCTTCTTCTTCTGGGCGGTGTGCGTCTCCACAAAGACCAACCCATCACCGATACCCTTCAGAGATGGTCTGCCCGACCGTCAGAGGCCACGTCACCAGGACTTGTGACGTGGACCAGCTGCTCTGCCACTTGCTCCCCCGGCTTCGCGCAACGCAACCCTTGCCCGAGGGTGGCCCGCAGGCCGGCGGAGGGAAGGAGCACCTTACACCTCCTCCGGTAGACATGCATCTCCACCCGTCACCCAAATAATCCTGGTTTTTCTTTCCTTTATAATTGTTGAATGTTCTGTTGGATTTTTTGGATTTTTTGTTGCTTGTTTTCACTGATACGCTGCAGCAAATCCCTGACGCATCGAAGGTGACCAGCGGGCACGGTCGATTCTTGCCTGGCCTCCGATCGACCCTCTCCTCGGAAGATCTTGCAAAGAGTCGGTTCTGTTCGTGACCCCGGGGCTGCTGGCCCGTGATCACAGACCTGGTCCACTGCTCTATCTCCTGCACTGTTTCCCCACCCCGCCCCCCCCGCCCCAGCCCCTCCCTCTTACTTCTGTCTCCAGCCCTTTCTGTAAGACGTAGCCAGTCTGATCCACCATTCCCTCACGGCTGGCTTACAATCCATCGCGACACAATTGTCCTGTCTTCTCCACCCCGCCTCGAGGTGCAGGCTAGCGGAGGGAAGGAGTGCAGGAACTCAGCAGGCCAGGCAGCATCTACAGAGAGGAATAAACACAAGAGATTCTGCAGATGCTGGAAATCCAGAGCAACACACACACAATGCTGGTGGAACTCAGCAGGTCAGGCAGCATCTATGGAGAAGAATTAAAGGCATCCATTAGTCTTGCGAGACCATGGATCTTCACTCTGCAGGGCGCAGGCCTGGGCAAGGTTGTATGGAAGACCAGCAGTTGCCCATGCTGCAAGTCTCCCCTCTCCACGCCACCGATGTTGTCCAAGGGAAGAGCATTAGGACCCATACAGCTTGACACCGGTGTCGTCACAGAGCAATGTGTGGTTAAGTGCCTTGCTCAAGGACACAACACGTTCCCTCGGCTGGGGCTCGAACTCACGACCTTCAGATCACTAGTCCAATGCCTTAACCACTTGGCCACATGCCCACACAGGAGAAGAATAAACACAAGAGATTCTGCAGATGCTGGAAATCCAGAGCAACACACACACACACACACAGACACACACACACACACACACACACACACACACACACACACACACACAATGCTGGAGGAACTCAGCAGGTCGGGCGGCACCGACAGAAAAGAGTGAACAGTCAAAGTTTTGGGCCGAGACCCTCTTCTTCAGGACTGGAAAGGAAAGACGAGGAGTCAGAATAAGAAGGTGGGGGGAGGGGGGGGAAGAAGTACAAGAGAGATGAAACCGGGGGTGGGGGGTGAAGTAAGGAGTTGGGAAGTCGATCGGCGAAAGAAATAAGGGGCTGGAGAAGGGGGGAACGTGACAGGGGAGGGTAAAAGACCGTGGAAGACAGGGAAAGTGGGAGGAGGTAAGGAGATAAGGCGAGAGAGGGACAGGGGAATGGGGAGCGGAGAAGTGGCGGAGGGGGGGAGGGGTGGGCAATTACCTGAAGCTCGAGAAGACAAGGCTAAGGAAGCTGCCTGAAATAGAATCTGAATTGTGGACTCTGGGCTCTTGGGGACCACTTAGCAGGTCTGGTTTCTCTGCAGTGAAACCAGCGTTCAGCTCAATCCAAGCACTGCGTCGTGAACCGCTGTGGCTGTCAGTGCTCTTCCCTGAAGGATTTGTTTCTCTTACTGCTTCAGGGCTCCTGAAGGCCGTTACTGCGCCGCGAGTGACTATCTTCGGGCTCGATGCGTCATGAGCCTTGCGGGGCTCCGCGGGGCACCGTCGAGCACAGGCCTTCCCGGTATCTTGGGCACCCGTACTTACTGATTGCTAGGAGCAGAGCGTCGTGGTGAGCACTGGTAACGACCGAGCCCGGGAGCGGAGGAACGGCCGACTGTTTCACGGTCAGCGCTGGCAACGACCGAGCTCCAGAGCTGAGGAGTGTGAGATCTGGCTGTATTCAGCCCAGGAGCAGAGGTAGGCAGACTCCCCGACAGAGACAGAAACGAGAGGTCATACACAGGAACACCCAGAGAGCATCTGAGGGACGGCCGAGACAAAACATGCCCCTGCGAAACGCAATGACCCCGCTCCAGTGCGAAATGAGCGTCCACTTTAAATAATCAAAAGGCGTGGAAAACCCACAATTATCTTGACCAAGTTAAGCAGAAACGCGCAAGGTCTTCAACAGCTCTCATTAAGAGAAGAACTTGCCATTACGGGTGCTCGAGTTATCTGGAAGCCCAACGCTCAAAGGCGCCCCGCGGTGGCCGGCAGGGGCCATGACGCATCATGGGGGTGTCATGGTCCGGTCCGTGGAGTCCGTATTCCGGTTCACGGTCCGGTCCATCGACCCTTGATCCAGGTTTTCCTGTCTACCGTGTTTCTGTTCCTGTTAAGCACTAATCGAGGCAGCTGATGCTCGTTGGGGCTGGCTGCATAAATACCTCCAGAGACCAGGGCGTGGCTGCTGGATTGTTCTTGTCCTTACTCCTTGTATCCCTTCCCCTGCCTTCTGTTTCCTCGCCTGAAGCCCTGCCTTGTCTTGCCGGTAACTCTCGCCTCGCCTGAAGTTCTCGTCTCACCTTGCTTTGCCAGAAGCCTTGCCTTGTCTTGCTGTCTGGTCCTGGAGCCACCCTGTACCTAGCTCCCTTCCTGTTCCTTGCCTCCGCCCAGGTAAGCCAGGCTGTCTTGCCGTTACCTGGGGTTGGTTCTGTCCCTTCCTGTCCCTTGCCTCTGTCGGGTGGTGAACCACACCCTGCCCAGGTGAACCGCGCCCTGCCCAGGAGGAGCCAAGCCTCGCCTCAAGTCTCCTGGCTCCAGCCTCCAGCCTCGCCTGGCCTCAAGTCTCCTGGCTCCAGCCTCCAGCCTCCAGCCTCGCCTCGCCTCGTCCCCTGCCTCCAGCCTCCAGCCTCGCCTGGCCTCAAGTCTCCTGGCTCCAGCCTCCAGCCTCCAGCCTCACCTCGCCTTGTCCCCTGCCTCCAGCCTCCAGCCTCACCTCACCTCAAGTCTCCAGCCTCCAGCCTCCAGCCTCGCCTCGCCCCGTCTCAAGTCTCAAGTCTACAGCCTCTTGCCATGCCTCGCCTCGTCCCCTGCCTAACCTCGAGCCTGAAGACTCCAGCCTCTAGCCTCTAGCCTCTTGCCAGGCCAAGCCAAGTCTCTAGCCTCTAGCCTCTTGCCAGGCCAAGCCAAGTCTCTAGTCTCTAGCCTCTAGCCTCTTGCCAGGCCAAGCCAAGTCTCTAGCCTCTAGCCTCTTGCCAGGCCAAGCCAAGTCTCTAGCCTCTAGCCGCTTGCCAGGCCAAGCCAAGTCTCTAGCCTCTAGCCGCTTGCCAGGCCAAGCCAAGTCTCTAGTCTCTAGCCTCTTGCCAGGCCAAGCCAAGCCTCTAGCCTCTAGCCTCTTGCCAGGCCAAGCCAAGCCTCTAGCCTCTAGCCTCTTGCCAGGCCAAGCCAAGCCTCTAGCCTCTAGCCTCTTGCCAGGCCAAGCCAAGTCTCTAGCCTCTAGCCTCTTGCCAGGCCAAGCCAAGCCTCTAGCCTCTAGCCTCTTGCCAGGCCAAGCCAAGCCTCTAGCCTCTAGCCTCTTGCCAGGCCAAGCCAAGTCTCTAGCCTCTAGCCTCTTGCCAGGCCAAGCCAAGTCTCTAGTCTCTAGCCTCTAGCCTCTTGCCAGGCCAAGCCAAGTCTCTAGCCTCTAGCCTCTTGCCAGGCCAAGCCAAGTCTCTAGCCTCTAGCCGCTTGCCAGGCCAAGCCAAGTCTCTAGCCTCTAGCCGCTTGCCAGGCCAAGCCAAGTCTCTAGTCTCTAGCCTCTTGCCAGGCCAAGCCAAGCCTCTAGCCTCTAGCCTCTTGCCAGGCCAAGCCAAGCCTCTAGCCTCTAGCCTCTTGCCAGGCCAAGCCAAGCCTCTAGCCTCTAGCCTCTTGCCAGGCCAAGCCAAGTCTCTAGCCTCTAGCCTCTTGCCAGGCCAAGCCAAGTCTCTAGCCTCTAGCCTCTTGCCAGGCCAAGCCAAGCCTCTAGCCTCTAGCCTCTTGCCAGGCCAAGCCAAGTCTCTAGCCTCTAGCCTCTTGCCAGGCCAAGCCAAGTCTCTAGTCTCTAGCCTCTAGCCTCTTGCCAGGCCAAGCCAAGTCTCTAGCCTCTAGCCGTTTGCCAGGCCAAGCCAAGTCTCTAGTCTCTAGCCGCTTGCCAGGCCAAGCCAAGTCTCTAGCCTCTAGCCGCTTGCCAGGCCAAGCCAAGTCTCTAGTCTCTAGCCTTTAGCCTCTTGCCAGGCCAAGCCAAGTCTCTAGTCTCTAGCCTCTAGCCTCTAGCCAGGCCAAGCCAAGTCTCTAGCCTCTAGCCGCTTGCCAGGCCAAGCCAAGTCTCTAGTCTCTAGCCTCTAGCCTCTTGCCAGGCCAAGCCAAGTCTCTAGTCTCTAGCCTCTAGCCTCTTGCCAGGCCAAGCCAAGTCTCTAGTCTCTAGCCTCTTGCCAGGCCAAGCCAAGTCTCTAGCCTCTAGCCGTTTGCCAGGCCAAGCCAAGTCTCTAGTCTCTAGCCTCTAGCCTCTTGCCAGGCCAAGCCAAGTCTCTAGCCTCTAGCTGCTTGCCAGGCCAAACCAAGTCTCTAGTCTGTAGCCTCTAGCCTCTAGCCAGGCCAAGCCAAGTCTCTAGCCTCTAGCTTCAAGCCTGAAGACTCCAGCCTCCTGCCTCCTGCCTCCTGCCTCCTGCCAAGCCTCGTCCTTGCCTAGTTGTGGGGTCCGAGCCAAAGGCAAGACCCAGGTACTGGGTCCTTGTCCAGCCTCTGGCTCGGAGTCCAAGCCCGGGCTCCTAGCTCTCTTGTTCAGTCCTGTTCCAGGTTCCTGGTTTTCCTGCCCATGTCCTTGCCATCGCCCCGTATCCTAGTCCTGTCCCTAGTACTTCGGTGTCTGTGTCTTGCACTTGGGTCCGTTCCCAGCCACCCCCCCCCCATGACAGGGGGAAGCTCTCGCCTGAAGACAACCATGGCAAAACATGACTGAAACACCACTGTGGAGCAGAAGCCCACGACTGATCGTCGTCTGGAGCCATAGAACACTACAGCGCAGATTCATATCGTTCGGTCCCTCTAGACTGTGCCAGCCCATTCCGTAGTCTGCCTCCGTGCCATCTATCTGCACCCGGACCCTAACCCTCCGTACCCCTCCCATCCTTGTACTTATCAAAGTTTCTCTTAGAGACAGGAAGAGAGTGAGAGAGAGGCAGGGGTGGGGTGCGGGGTTCTGGGTGGAATGAGAAAGGGAGAGAGAGAGGGAGAGGGAGAAGAGATGGAGAGGATGAGGGAGAGAGAGAGAAAGAGAGTGAAAAGGAGAGAGAGTGAGAAAGAGAGATAGACAGAGAAAGAGAGAGAGGGAGAGATAGAGAGAGGGAGAGATGGAGAGGAAGAGAAGGGGAGGATGAGGGAGAGAGAGAGGGAGCGATAGAGAGAGAGGGAGAAAGAGAGGGAGAAAGAGGGAGAGAGTGAGAGGGAAGAGAGGGGAAAGATGTGGGAGGGAGAGAAAGAGAAAGACTGAAAGAGGGAGAGACACAGGGAGAGAACAAATGAAAAGGAGAGGAGAGAAATTGAGCGAGAGAGAGGCGAGGTGAAAGAGAGAGTGAGAAAGAAAAAGAGAGAGTGAGAGAGATGGGGAAGAGAGGGAAGGGAGAAGTCAGAGATAGAGAGAGAAAGAGAAAGAAGGAGGGACAAAGAAAAGAGAAAGAGTGAAAAGGAGAGAAGGAGAGAAAGTGAGAGATAGAGAGAGGTGGGAGAGAGAGTGACAGAATGATGGAGAGATAGATAGATAGAGAAAAAGACAGAGAGAGATAAATAGATAGATAGAGAGAGTGAGAAAGAGAGAGAGGGAGAGAGAGAGGTACATAGAGAGATGGGCGAGAGAGAGAGAGAAAGAAAGAGAGAGAGAGAGAGAGACGAAGAGAAAGAGAGAGAGGAAGAGAGACAGAGAGGAGGGGGAGAGAGAGAGAGAGAGTCAGAGGGCCATTGGGCTATTTACAGGATTTTGCAGGAATTGAGATCAGAAGGAGATTGTTGGAAATGACTGTGGAGATAATTTCTACATCTTGAAATCATTGCTAGCTCTCTCCTGGGAATACCAGCTTGAGGGATTTTTGCCGGTCTCTTCCGGCTTGGAAATTTCTCACTGGACCTACCTTCTCACAGGGTCTACATCCGAGAACTGCCTCCCCACCCCCACCACCCCCCGTGCCTTCACCAGAAGGTGTACAGTAATTCAGACAGGTCACCACCCTCTCTTCAAGGGTAGTTAGGAATGGCCATTAAATGTTGGCCTTATCAGTGATCCCTCGAAAAGTGAAAAAAAAGCTTTAAAAAAAGCACGGCCGTTTACCAGTACACTATCTCCACAATTTATGAAATGCACCTTGTGCAAATACCTTTTTTGTTCAAACCTATCAAATATTGAAAGGCCAAGATAGAGTGGATGTGGAGAGGATGTTTTCTGTGGTGGGGGAGTCTAGGACCAGAGGGCACAGATAGAGTGGGTGTGGAGAGGATGTTTTCTGTGGTGGGGGAGTCTAGGACCAGAGGGCACAGATAGAGTGGAGGTGGAGAGGATGTTTACTATAGTGGGGGAGTCTAGGACCAGAGGGCACAGATAGAGTGGAGGTGGAGAGGATGTTTCCTATAGTGGGGGAGTCTAGGACCAGAGGACACAGATAGAGTGGGTGTGGAGAGGATGTTTCCTATAGTGGGGGAGTCTAGGACCAGAGGGCACAGATAGAGTGGAGGTGGAGAGGATGTTTACTATAGTGGGGGAGTCTAGGACCAGAGGGCACAGATAGAGTGGAGGTGGAGAGGATGTTTCCTATAGTGGGGGAGTCTAGGACCAGAGGACACAGATAGAGTGGGTGTGGAGAGGATGTTTCCTATAGTGGAGGAGTCTAGGACCAGAGGGCACAGATATAGTGGATGTGGAGAGGATGTTTCCTACAGTGGGGGAGTCTAGGACCAGAGGGCGCAGATAGAGTGGGTGTGGAGAGGATGTTTCCTATAGTGGGAGAGTCTAGGACCAGAGGGCACAGATAGAGTGGGTGTGGAGAGGATGTTTCCTATAGTGAGGGAGTCTAGGTCCAGAGGACACAGATAGAGTGGGTGTGGAGAGGATGTTTCCTATAGTGAGGGAGTCTAGGTCCAGAGGACACAGATAGAGTGGGTGTGGAGAGGATGTTTCCTATAGTGAGGGAGTCTAGGTCCAGAGGACACAGATAGAGTGGGTGTGGAGAGGATGTTTCCTATAGTGGGAGAGTCTAGGACCAGAGGGCACAGATAGAGTGGGTGTGGAGAGGATGTTTCCTATAGTGAGGGAGTCTAGGACCAGAGGGCACAGATAGAGTGGGTGTGGAGAGGATGTTTCCTATAGTGAGGGAGTCTAGGTCCAGAGGACACAGATAGAGTGGGTGTGGAGAGGATGTTTCCTATAGTGAGGGAGTCTAGGTCCAGAGGACACAGATAGAGTGGGTGTGGAGAGGATGTTTCCTATAGTGAGGGAGTCTAGGTCCAGAGGACACAGATAGAGTGGGTGTGGAGAGGATGTTTCCTATAGTGGGGGAATCTAGGACCAGAGGACACAGATAGAGTGGGTGTGGAGAGGATGTTTCCTATAGTGGGGGAGTCTAGGTCCAGAGGACACAGATAGAGTGGGTGTGGAGAGGATGTTTCCTATAGTGGGGGAATCTAGGACCAGAGGACACAGATAGAGTGGGTGTGGAGAGGATGTTTCCTATAGTGGGGGAGTCTAGGACCAGAGGGCACAGATAGAGTGGATGTGGAGAGGATGTTTCCTATAGTGGGGGAGTCTAGGACCAGAGGGCACAGATAGAGTGGAGGTGGAGAGGAAGTTTCCTATAGTGGGGGAGTCTGGGACCAGAAGGAGCAGATGGACAGGAAAGTGGATAGATTGGCCGAGGAAGAATGGATATGGAGAGTTTTGTTTCCTCGACAGTGGTAGTCTAGGACCAGAGGGAGGAGGTGGACAGGGGAGTCGATAAATTGGCCTAGGGGAGATTGGATGTGGAGCTGCCTTCTTGAACCGCTGCAGTCCCTGAGGTGTGGGGACACCCACAGTGGTGTTAGAGAGGGAATCCCAGGATTGTGACCCAGCAACAATGGAGGAACGGCGATATGTTTCCAGGTCAGGATGGTGAGTGACTTGGAGGGGAGATTTCCAAGTGGTGGTGTTCGCAGGTATCTGCTGTTCCGTCGTTCATGGGTCTGGAAGGTGCTCCCTTAGGAACTTTGGTGTGTTGTTGCAGAGCATCTTGGAGATAGTAGACACTGCTGCAACTCTCCGTCGACAGTGGGGGGATTGGATGCTTGTGGAAGGGGTACCAATCAAGTGGGCTGCCTCGTACGGGATGGTGTCGAGCTTCTCGAGCATTCAAGGGTAGTTAGGAATGGACAATAAACTCCTAGGTCCCATGAATGCTCCATCTGAGATTAGAAAAGAAATTGCAGGTAATTAATTAATCTGGATCCCACAAGGGCCAAAAACTCGAAACAAAATCTGCAGATGCTGGAAATCCAAAGCAACACACACACACAATGCTGGGGGAACTCAGCAGGCCAGGCAGCATCTACGGAAAAGAGGAAGCAGTTGGCGTTTTGGGCCGAGACCCTTCGACAGGATCCCTATGGATCATTAGGTTGGCTGGTTGTGCACGATTCACCTTTTAATTGACGTACGCAAGGGAGACAAGCCGGGCGATTGCATCTTCGACCCCTTGGTAGTCTGCAAGTTAACAAGGGCAAATGGACAACTGGTCCTTCTCCACGGAGGACCAGCTCTTCCAAAAATACGTAACTATTTCAAAGATAGTTATCAATAAAATTATTGCAAAGAATCTTCCGGGATAATAATCTGTGACATTCCGTAAAGTTGTTCCAGCCAGGAGTGGCATAGGGATTAGATCCCACTGCCGATTAAATGCTCCCAATGGCATGCATCTGAAATGACCTCTGACGACCGGCCTTAGCGTGTGGTTTAGCTCCTAAGCCCGGCAGAAAATTGTTTTTGGCATGGACGAGATGGATGAAAGGGCCTGTTTTTGCGCCTTTTCTCTGAGTGCCTGTTTCTACTGACAGGGGAAGGGGGCAAAGGTGGGCTACTGGCCCCTTAAAACCAGCCACTCTGGACAGACGGGGCTCTTCAGCAATGGTTGGGCAGCTCACCTCAAACTCTGATCTCAAACCTCCGCTGCCTTGCCCCTGTACCCGCTCACGGGGAAGGCTTCGGGAGTGAACCCTGAGGGAAAAATCCGGAGCTGGAGTCCCTGAGGCAGTCCGACGTTGAGTTCAACGCTGACTGGCAACTCCTGGTACCAAACTGTATCGGGTCTCTCCCGTTCCTTTGGGTTCATCAGCTGCGTGGAGAGGGGGAGCCTGTTACACGGGGCAACAGCTCGCTCTCCGTATCGTACTGCCCGGGCTTGCGTATTGACTAAAATAGGCAGCATCGCTGGAACGGAACAAAGAGTTGCCATTTCTGGCCACGACTCTCTGTCAGGACTGGGAAGGAAAGGGTAAGAAGCCAGTATAAGAAGGTAGGGGGAGAGGAAAGAGGACAATAGGTGAGACCAGGTGAAGGGGGAGGAAGGTAGGAGGGGGAGAGGGGTTGAAGTGAGAAGCTGGGAGGTGATGGGTGGGAAAGGTAAAGGGCTGGAGAGGAAGGAATCTGACAGGAGAGGAGAGTGGACGGTGGGAGAAAGGGAAGGAGGAGGGACACCAGGGGGAGGTGATGGGTGGGAAAGGTAAAGGGCTGGAGAGGAAGGAAGCTGATCAGAGAGGAGAGTGGACCGTCGGAGAAAGGGAAGGAGGAGGGACACCAGGGGGAGGTGATGGGTGGGAAATGTAAAGGGCTGGAGAGGAAGGAATCTGATCGGAGAGGAGAGTGGACCGTGGGAGAAAGGGAAGGAGGAGGGACACCAGGGGGAGGTGATGGGTGGGAAAGGTAAAGGGCTGGAGAGGAAGGAATCTGACAGGAGAGGAGAGTGGACCGTGGGAGAAAGGGAAGGAGGAGGGACACCAGGGGGAGGTGATGGGTGGGAAAGGTAAAGGGCTGGAGAGGAAGGAATCTGATGGGAGAGGAGAGTGGACTGTGGGAGAAAGGGAAGGAGGAGAGACACCAGGGGGAGGTGATGGGTGGGAAAGGTAAAGGGCTGGAGAGGAAGGAATCTGATGGGAGAGGAGAGTGGACCGTGGGAGAAAGGGAAGGATGAGGGACACCAGGGGGAGGTGACGGGTGGGAAAGGTAAAGGGCTGGAGAGGAAGGAATCTGATGGGAGAGGAGAGTGGACCGTGGGAGAAAGGGAAGGAGGAGGGACACCAGGGGGAGGTGATGGGTGGGAAAGGTAAAGGGCTGGAGAGGAAGGAATCTGATCGGAGAGGAGAGTGGACCGTGGGAGAAAGGGAAGGAGGAGGGACACCAGGGGGAGGTGATGGGAGGGAAAGGGAAAGAGCTGGAGAGGAAGGAATCTGATCGGACAGGAGAGTGGACCGTGGGAGAAAGGGAAGGAGGAGGGACACCAGGGGGAGGTGATAAGCAACTGAGGAAGAGGAAATCTTATTCTGATTCTATTTGGTGTGGTTGAGAATATGCGTAGTTAGTGTACCCCACCTTATGAAAGAGGTCTGGAAATTGCATCAACCCCAGATGAGTCTGAGAGTCGACGAGGAGGAGGGACACGCGGTGAACCGCTGACTAGAAAAGACACGGCCAACGAGAATTCCCGTTGTCCAATCAACGGCGGGAGCCGGCCACAGCAACGGGGCTTCTGTCCGGTCAGCGACGCCTGTTTAAAAGGAGGGCGTCGGCGGGCGTTCAGGCTTATTCCGACGGTCCAATCAGCGGCAGGGGCAGGGCACAGCGATGGGCGTCCTCGCAGGTTGGTGACGCTCGTTTGAAAGTACAGAAGGGACGAGCGGGGCGGCCATTGTTGGGAATAGGCCAGTGGTGAGAGCGTTGGCTCAGAGAGATGTTGGCCCTGGGTAGGTTTATGTTAAGGTTTCCTTTTTTTGTCTCCTCTGTATCTAGTGTACTAAATGGCTGTTGTGTGTTCACCATGCCAGACGTTTGCCCAGGGAGAACTGGACTACGTCAAGCGCATTCGGCTGCAGCTCCTCGAAGACTGTGTTTGGGATCTGGAGTGTTACGTACCCCGTAACTGGGTTGCCAGCCCAGCAGAAATGGAACTCTCGTTGGAGTCTGGATTACTAGGAACTAATAAAGTTTTGTTAAAGAAACAAATAATACAGTACTCTAATCGTAAGGATATAAATGTAACAGGTTAGTAATGATAATACACACACATACACAGAACTAGGGTAATAGGAATCAACCAAGCTCTATCGCAGTCTAGGGGTAAAATGATCAGTCTTACAGTGACGCAGAGTTAATTTCAGCTAGCGCAGTTTGCAATAATCGCTGTTGTACCGTTGGAGAGAGAGGGAGAGGGAGGGGGATGCAATTTGATTCAAGCAGACCTTTGATGTCTTCGCAGTTGGTTTTTGGGCGGACCCTTTTTGATGTCTTCTATCCCGCTGTGGTCACCGACTGTGACCCCTCCGTTCCGGATGTGACCATTCTTCCGCGGTGAACCCGGCACCCAGGCAAGGGCGGACACACACACCAGGTTCCCACCGATCGTACCTTTACACCCTGTGAGACTATGGTTGGTTCCTGCGAACCGGACCTCCAAACTCCCACCACTTGTGGGGGCACACCGCTCTTTCCAGGGTCTCGTTGTCTCGTGGTCTCGTGGTCTCGTGATGTCCCGTGCCTTAGCGAACCTGTTCTTTGTATCCCCCTGCTGGGGTATTACCTGTCCATCAAACTTCAAACAGTTCAGGTTCAAAGCAACTGGCCTGTCAATACTCTGAATTGTGTCTCTTTTTCGTTAATCCCTCTCTTCTCTCTTATTAGCATTTTGAATGTTTCTCCATTGTCTCTCTTATCTCTCTCGCTAGCATCAATCGTCCGATAGCTTGGTTTGGCGTCACAGGAGCGGCAGCTGGTTGACCTTTGGCTTGTACGGGAGAGTGGGGAGATCACCGGTCGGAGTTACAGGGAAGTCGCCTCCCTCCCCCACTCCCAACGTTGCAGGAGCCGAGTAGCTGGGTTGACCGTCAGGAGAAACGGAAATGTGAATGGGCAGTTAGCGCAGAGCACCCCTGTGGCCTTTCCCCTTAATAAGAAGTGTTACAGTTTGGGATACTGTTGTTGGGGGGCAGGTGACCACCCAGGGGAATGCCACGGAGAACAGGTTACAGGCACGGAGCATGGGTCCGTGGTGCAGAAGGGAAAGAGGGAGAAGAGGGGAGCAGTAGTGATAGGGGACTCGGTAGTCAGCGGAACAGACAGGAGATTCTGTGGACGTGAACGGGTCACCCGGATGGTGTGTTGCCTCCCAGGTGCTGGGGTCAGAGACATCTCGAATCAAGTCCATGGCCTTTCAGGGAAAGAGGGAGAGCAGCCAGATGTCTTGCTGCACATTGGAAAGGAAAAGCAACGAAATCCTGTAAAGAGGATTCAGAGAGCTGGGTAGAAAGCTGAGAAGCAGGACCTGCCGGGTCGTAATTTCTGAACGGCAGCCTGTGCCACGCGCCAGTGAGGGTAGAAACAGGATGATTTGGAAAATTAATGCGTGGCTGAGAAGTCGGTGCAGGGGGCAGGGCTTCAGGTTCTCATTGGGATCTCTTCTGAGGGAGGTATGACCTGTTCAAAAGTGACGGGTTGCACCTGAACCCGAGGGGAAGCATTATTCTCGCGGGCAGGTCTGTTGGAGCTGTCGGGGAGGGCTTAAACTAACTTGGCAGGGAGATGGGAACCAGAGTGAACGGACTCAGATTAGGACGGACGGTGAAAAAGCAAAAACAGCGTGCAGTCAGACTGTCAGGAAGGGCAGGCAGATGACAAGACATAATTGCAGCCTGCAGGGAGAGTATCAGTGCATTAGGAATGCAGAATCACAAGTACAGCACTCAAAGTGTTATATATCAATGCACGGAGAATAACAAATAAGGTGGATGATCTTGTTGCACTATTAACAGATTGTCAGATATAATGTTGCGGCCATCACTGAATCGTGGCCGAGGGATGGTTGTAGCTGGGAGCTGAATGTCCAAGGTTACACGGTGTATATTCAGTGGTGAAGAAGGCGAATGCAATGTTGGCATTCATTTCTAGAGGAATAGAGTGTAGTCATAGTCATAATCATACTTTATTGATCCCGGAGGAAATTGGTTTTCGTTACAGTTGCACCATAAATAATAAATAGTAATAGAACCATAAATAGTTAAATAGCAATATGTAAATTATGCCAGGAAAGAAGTCCAGGACCAGCCTATTGGCTCAGGGTGTCTGACCCTCCAAGGGAGGAGTTGTAAAGTTTGATGGCCACAGGCAGGAATGACTTCCTATGACGCTCTGCGTTGCATCTCGGTGGAATGAGTCTCTGACTGAATGTACTCCTGTGCCCAACCAGTACATTATGTAGTGGATGGGAGACATTGTCCAAGATGGCATGCAACTTAGACAGCATCCTCTTTTCAGACACCACCGTGAGAGAGTCCAGTTCCATCCCCACAACATCACTGGCCTTACGAATGAGTTTGTTGATTCTGTGGGTGTCTGCTACCCTCAGCCTGCTGCCCCAGCACACAACAGCAAACATGATCGCACTGGCCACCACAGACTCGGAGAACATCCTCAACATCGTCCGGCAGATGTTAAAGGACCTCAGTCTCCTCAGGAAATAGAGACGGCTCTGACCCTTCTTGTAGACAGCCTCAGTGTTCTTTGACCAGTCCAGTTTATTGTCAGTTCGTATCCCGAGGTATTTGTAATCCTCCACCATGTCCACACTGACCCCCTGGATGGAAACAGGGGTCACCGGTACCTTAGCTCTCCTCAGGTCTACCACCAGCTCCTTAGTCTTTTTCACATTAAGCTGCCGATAATTCTGCTCACACCATGTGACAAAGTTTCCTACCGTAGCCCTGTACTCAGCCTCATCTGTAGCCTTGTAGGAGCAGGGATGTGATGTTGAGGCTCTATAAGGCGCTGGTGAGACCTCACTTGGAGTACTGTGGGCAGTTTTGGGCTCCTTATTTAAGAAAGGATGTGCTGACGTTGGACAGGGTACAGAGAAGATTCACTAGAATGATTCCGGGAATGAGGGGGTTAACATATGAGGAACGTTTGTCCACTCTTGGACTGTACTCCTTGGAGCTTAGAAGAATGAGGGGGGACCTCATAGAAACATTTCAAAAGTTGAAAGGCATGGACAGAGTGGATGTGGCAAAGTTGTTTCCCATGGTGGGGGAGTCTAGTACGAGAGGGCATGACTTAAGGATTGAAGGGCGCCCATTCAGAACAGAGATGCGAAGAAATTTTTTTAGCCCGAGGGCGGTGAATCTATGGAATTTCTTGCCACAGATGGCAGTGGAGGCCAAGTCATTGGCTGTCTTTAAGGCAGAGATTGATAGGTATCTGAGTAGCCAGGGCATCAAAGGTTATGGTGAGAAGGCGGGGGAGTGGGACGAAATGGGAGAATGGAGCAGCTCATGATAAAATGGCGGAGCAGACTCGATGGGCCGAATGGCCAACTTCTTCTCCTTTGTCTTATGGTCTTATGGATAGGAAGGTAGGCAGAGGGGGGAGGCGTGGCTCTGCTGGTAAAGAATGGCGTCAAATCAGTAGAAAGATATGAGATAGGATCGGAAGATGTTGAATACTTGTGGGTTGAGTTAAGAAAGGGTTAAAAGGACCCTAATGGTAGATATATACAGGCCTCCCAACAGTAGCTGGGGTGTGGACCACAGATTACAACAGGAAATAGAAAAGGCGTGTCAAAAGGGCAGTGTTATGAAAGTCATGGGAGATTTCAACATGCAGGTCGATCGGGAAAATTAGGTCGGATATGGATCTCAAGGGAGTGAGTTTGTTGAATGCCCACAAGATGGCTTTTTAGAACAGTTTGTCGTTGAGCCTACTTGGGGATCAGCTATATTAGGTTGGGTGTAATGTAAGGAACCGGAGATGATTGGGGGGGCTCAAGATAAAAGAACACTTAGGAGGGCAGTGATCAGAATATGACTGAGGTCAGCTTGAAATTTGATAAGGAGAAAGTAAAGTCTGACATAGCCGTCGTACGAGAGAGGAGCTGGCCAACGTAAATTGGAAAGAGATGCTGGCAGGGACGACAGCGAGGCAGCAATGGCATGAGTTTCCAGGAAAAATGAGGAAAGTGCAGTATAGATGCGTCAGTGACCGTCACGGGCGTGATGGCGGCCTGGGAAGGGTCGCCACGCTCCGAGTTGCCAACGTAGCGCGCCCACATCTGGCGCAGCCAGATGGTGGTGGAAATTGAGCCAGACTAAATGCTGGAGGAACTCAGCAGGTCAGGCAGCTTCTATGGAGGGGAATAAACGGTCGACGTTTCGGGCTGTGAGGAAGAGGGCACGTATCAGATGGTGAGGGTGGATGCCATCTTCTCGAGGAGCTGCCTCTTGACAATGTCCTCGATGGTGGGGAGTGGTTGTGCCCGTGAGTTTAAATAGGACCATCCAATGTGAAAGAGCAGACTTGAGGTTCTTGTGGCTGTTAGAGGTTCTACGCCAGCTGAGGCACCAAAGATACTCGCCAATTTACATAAGAACATAAGGACGTAAGAAATAGGAGCAGGAGTCGGCCGTCTGGCCCGTCGATCCTGCTCCACCATTTAATAACTTCATGCTGATCTGCCCATAGACTCATCTCCACCTACCTGTCTTTCCCCATAACCCTCAATTCCCCATCTCTGCAAAAATCTATCCCACCTTGTCTTAAATACATTTACCGAGGTAGCCTCCTCTGCTTCATTGGGCAGAGAATTCCACAGGTTCACCACCCTCTGGGAAAAGCAGTTCCTCCTAAATCTACTCCCCCCGAATCTTTAGGCTATGTCCCCTCATTCTAGTCTCACCTATCAGTGGAAACAACTTTCCTGCCTCTATCTTATCGTATCCCTTTCATAATTTTATATGTTTCTATAAGATCTCCTCTCATCCTTCGGAATTCCAGGGAGTACAGTCCCAGGCGACTCAGTCTCTCCTCATAGTCTGACCCCTCCTCATCTCTGGAATCAACCTGGTGAACCTCCTCCGCATCACCTCCAAAGCCAGTAGATCCGTCCTCAAGTCAGGAGACCAGAACTGCACACAGTACTCCAGGTGCGGTCTCACCAGTACCCTGTACAGTTGCAGCGTAACCTCTCTGCTCTTCAATTCAATCCCTCTAGCAATGAAGGCCAACATCCCATTTGCCTTCTTGATAGCCTGCTGCACCTGCAGACCAACCTTTTGCACAAGCACTCCCAAGTCCCTCTGCAGAGCAGCAGTCTGAAATCTTTTACCATTTAAATAATAATCTGTTCTTCTGCACCACACCACTCGCCACTGATTGCCAACCAGAGTAACACCCATGCATCGCAACTCCTTGCTTTCTATTAGTTAGCCAATCTTCTATCCATGCTAATAGATTAGATTAGATTAGATGATTCAACTTTATTGTCATTGTGCCGAGTACAGATACAAAGCCAATGAAATGCATTTAGCATCTGACCAGAAATGCAAAGAATAGTGTTATTTACAAAATAACTGTGAATAAAAAGTAAGTGCTACAGCACACAAATATAAAAGTACTGAGACAGTACAATACGGGTGCAATACTGCTTAGCGCTGTGATGTGAGGTTCAGTAGGGTCACAGCCTCAGGGAAGAAGCTCTTCCTGTGTCTGCTGGTGCGGGAGCAGAGGCTCCTGTAGCGCCTACCGGATGGGAGGAGAGTAAAAAGTCCATGGTTAGGGTGAGATGCATCCCTGATAATGCTTCTCGCCCTGCCCAGGCAGTGTTTATGGTAGATGTTCTCAATGGTGGGCAATTGGGTGCCGACAATCCGCTGGGCAGTTTTCACCACACGCTGGAGTGCTTTGCGGTCCGATACGGGACAATTGCCATACCACACTGAGATGCAGTTGGTGAGTATGCTCTCAATGGTACAGCGGTAAAAGTCCGTCAGTATCCTGGGACAGAGGTGAGCTTTCTTGATGCTCCGCAGGAAATAAAGGCGCTGTTGCACCTTTTTGATCGGGATGGAGGAGTTCAGGGACCAGGTGAGATCCTCAGAAATGTGGTCACCAAGGAATTTGAAGCTTGATACACGCTCCATTACAGTTCTGTTGATGTAGGTGGGGATGTGGGTATGACTCCTAGCCTGCCTGAAGTCCACAATGATCTCCTTGGTCTTCTGGGTGTTAAGGGCCAGGTTGTTGTCGGCACACCACGCGGCCAGGTGCTGGACCTCGTCCCTGTAGGCCGTCTCGTCATCCCCTCTGATCAGGCCAACCACCGTAGTGTCGTCTGCGAACTTGATTATGGAGTTAGAACCATGTACAGGAACGCAGTCATAAGTGAAAGGGGAGTACAGAAGAGGGCTCAGCACACAGCCTTGAGGCACACCGGTGTTCAGGGTGAGAGTGGAGGAGGAGAGGTTGTCTAACTTAACTGATCGGGGTCTGTTAGTCAGAAAGTCCAAGGTCCAATTGCAGAGTCCATTTCCAATATATCACCCCAACTCTGTGCATCCTTATCTTATGTATAAGTATTTTATGCTGCACCTTATCGAACCCCTTCTAGAAATGTATTCCAAAAACCAAGAAATTCTGAAATGGTAAAATAGTACAACCGTGGCTGACAAGGGACGTCAAAGCCAATGTAAAAAACAAAAGAGAGGGTATACAACAAAACAAAAATTAGTGGGAAGACAGAGGGCTGGGAAGCTTTTAAAACCCCACAGAGAGCCACTAAAAGAATCGTTAGAAGGGAAACGATGAAATATGAAAGCAAGCTAGCAAATAATATCCAAGTGTATAGTAAAAGCTTTTTCAAGCATGTAAAAAATAAAAGAGAAATGAGAGGGGATCTAGGACTGCTCGAAAATGAGGCAGGAGAAATAGTAACAGGGGACAAGGAGATGGCAGATGAACTAAATGAATATTGTTTATCAGTCTTCACTGTGGAGGACAGTAGCAGTGTGCCAGATGTTGTAGTGTGTGAAGGAAGAGAAGTGGGTGCAGTTACTATTACAAGGGAGAGGGTGCTCAAAGATCTGAAAGACCTAAAGGTACATAAGTCACCTGGACCAGATGAACTGCACCTTAGGGTTCTGAAAAAGGTAGCGCTAGAGATTGTGGAGGCATTAGAAAGGATCTTTCAAAAATCATTGGACTCTGGTATGATGCCTGTGGCAAACCATATATATGTTGTAACTGGGTTAACTGTCTGGACAGAACCCTCTGCTGACTGCCCCGTGGCTCCTCCCACAGACCCCTGAATAAAGGTGATTTTGCCTTACCCCTCCCTCTCAGTCCAGGGGCAGACACGCAGCATGGAAGTCGTATTGTACAGCAAACGAAAGCCTTTCAATATTTACCCTACTTCAGTCTTTTAGAGTTATTGAAGGTGTTTCAATTTTATTCGCTGTACAATACGACTTCCATGCTGAGTGGGGCAAGGCGAAATCACCTTTATTCAGGGATCTGTGGGAGGAGCCACAGGGGCAGTCAGCAGGGGGGGCGTGTCCAGACAGTTAACCCAGTTACAACATGTATATGGTTTACCACAATGCCAGAGGACTGGGAAAATTGCAAATGTCTCTCCACTCTTTCAGAAAGAAGGAAGGCAGCAGAAAGGAAATTATAGACCAGTTAGCCTGACCTCAGTGGTTGGGAAGATGTTGGAGTCAATTGTTCGGGATGAGGTTATGGAGTACTTGGTGACACAGGACAGGACAAATGTCAGCATGTTAAGGGAAAATCTTGCCTGACAAAACTGTTGGAACTCTTTGAGGGGATTATCCTACATGTGTAGGATAGATAAAGGGGATGTAGTGGATGTTATATATTTGGACTTCCAGAGGGTCTTTGACAAGGTTCCACACATGAGGCTGCTTACCAAGTTAAGAGCCCATGGTATTACAGGAAAGTTACTGGCATGGTTAGAGCATTTACTGAGTGGTAGAAGGCAGTGAGTGGGAATAAAAGGATCTTTTTTAGGTTGGCTGCCAGTGACTAGTGGTGTTCCGCAGGGATCGGTGTTGGGACCACTTCCTTTTTATGCTGTATATCAATGATTTAGATGATGGAATAGATGGCTTTTTTTGTTAAGTTTGCAGATGATATGAAGATTGGCGAAGCGCAGGTAGTGTTGAGGAAACAGGTAGGCTGCAGAAGGACCTAGACAGATTAGGAGAATGGGCAA